>NC_134799.1:59754698-59847198 GCF_046742065.1 Oratosquilla oratoria
AGCGCAACTGAGACATGTCTCAGTTGCGCTGAAAAGGGATAGAAAGGAGATATACCACGTTCGTTGGCCGTTTAACATACCTGTATTGTCACCTATATGATTGTTTTGTGTTGTTGAAGCAATCAATCAAGAAGTATCATCTGCAAACAGTAAGTATTCAGGAATACCACAGGCTTTATAGATATCGTTAATGTAAATCAAAAACAAAATAGGACCTAGAATACTACCTTGAGGTACCCCCATACTTCACCCATTAATCTCGATTTGACACCGTTAAATAAGACAACTTGATTACGATTAGATAAATATGACTGAAACATCTGAAGTTCAAAGTCCCTTATTCCGTACTCAGCCATTTTCATCAATAGAATACTACGATCAACTGTGTCAAAAGCCTTTTTAATGTCTAGAAAAACTGCGGCACATATTTTTATTAGATAGTCGAGTTGCAATATATTCATGTAAGAGAGCAACAGGCATATATGTTGAACAATGAAGTTCGAATCCATTGGAGATGCCCTTGCCCACGCCCAGACCTGGCCAAGCTACTCCGAGTTTTGATCACGCTCCCAGTCTCGAACGCAGAGGCCGAGCGTTCATTTTCAACCCTGAAGCGACTGAAGACCTACCTAAGGAATACTATGGGTCAAGATCGCCTCAACGGCCTGGCGCTATTCGGCGTTTACAATGAAATCAATATTGAAATAGACAATGTAATCAATGTATTTGCCCAAGAAAACAGGAGGTTGATGTTCGTGTGAGATCCCATGAACAATGCTGTGTTATTAATGTAATTTAGATACTTTTATTAACAGGTTCAGAAGTTCATACACGTTTTTGTTTGTATTTCTGTTTTTAAAGCTACTTTTATTTTTTATTACTTCCATGAGTCCATGTGCACAAACACTACACACGGATCCTGCAATAATTTCTCTCTATGCGAGAATATATGCGTGCCAGTGCCCTATCACTGACTAGCACAAGCGTGTAACAATATAAAACGAATATACATTCTATTATATATGTCTAAAATACAGAAAATCTGAAAAACATTATTAAGTTAAGTATACCTCAGACTTCTGATACATCAGACTACTCAGAGGAAGGAATTCAGGTTAGCCCCCCCCCCCCAATTTTTGTTTATCCTGGATCCGCCACTGGACCCATCTACTCCGATCCTTGCCGCGTTGCGTGGCGCAACTGTAAACAATTTCTCTCTCTCAACGCTCATCTTTTTTATTAATTCACGAGTGCGACAGGAGTGGAGATCAATAAAACCTAAGTGCAGCGCACCTGTTGAGCCAAATTGTCACTCGATCGATCGATCGTGACCCTATTCCCGCCTCTCTCCGAACACGAAATGGCCCGTCGACATACCAAAGTAGATCACTATGGGTAAACCTTGACTTTTGTCCCATTTACACACAGTTGTCTG
Organism: Oratosquilla oratoria; assembly: GCF_046742065.1. Lineage (NCBI taxonomy): Eukaryota > Metazoa > Arthropoda > Malacostraca > Stomatopoda > Squillidae > Oratosquilla > Oratosquilla oratoria. Next base: position 59,756,134 of record NC_134799.1, read on the forward strand.
CTTCACATTCCTTTCCCCTACCTTCCACCGGGCGGCCTTATCTGTGGGAATTCTACCCGCCGAGGTGGCCGAACCCCTTCCATGCTGCAACACCCTGAACAGACGAGTAAAACCCGGTCCCAATTAGGTCACCCAAAAAGTGCTATTCAGTGTCTCTTTCATTTCAAGATGACTATAAGTTATAAAACCACATGAATATTGACGAATCTTTATTTGACTGGAATATCGTATTTTTTATAAACTTTAAAACCTCTTGTTTTCTAGGTAAAATAAAAACTTTCTAATAAAACAAGAGTCCTCGATGACTGCTCTCACAGAAAAAAAAAACTCTAGACTCATAAAAACATACAAATACAAAGACAAATGATTCCTTGTCGAATGAGACGTGAGCTAGTAAAAAGAATGAGGCCTTGTTCTCTGCCTTTACACACTTAATCTCCGTACGAGTACCGTATGTGTCAGCAATTATCCTAGATTTGTTCGCATGCTACATGTACAAATTGTAGCCAATTGGTTCCTAACCTAGTAAACGTTACACAGAGAGAGAGACTAGAAGAACTGGAATTGCTATTATTGAATATTCAGGTCATTATAAGATGGAAAGACGACGGAGATCTCTTGGTTTGGGACGGGAAAGATTCATCAGAGGCCTTACATGCCTAAGTGTCGCCCCAATGCAAAATTCTCAGTGACGCCCCCACCCATCCACCTCCCCCATCACAACTTACCATCTTCACTATTCCTTACTGCCTGTTTTAGCGATTGGCTTGCGAAATAATTAAACGAATTTCAAAATTTGAATTTAATGTCCCTACTGCAGAAAGGATAAGGGGAAAATGTTTCATATTCTGATGATTCTAACGCAAAATTCGTAGATTACGGTAATATATTTAGGGTCCCTTTGACCTTTTATATTATAATTATTTTGTCAGCCTTGTGGGCGGCATGTCCAAATTGGAATTGCTCCCCCCTAAATGTACCGCCCCAGGGTAGTATCCCGCCGTTTTCCCATTGTCCAAGTCGTTTATATACATAATGAACAATAGGGGACCAAAAACTGAATCCTGGGGAACTCCACTAGTAACATTACCCCATTTGGCTTTTACACCATATATGGTGACCCGCTGCTTTCTATCACTAACCCATGCTCTAATTAATCTAAGCCATTTTCCTTCTGTGGCATATGCTTTGACTTCATTTAGTAGTCTCTAGTGGGACACCTTGTCGATTGCTTTGCTAAAATCAAAGTAAATGACATCGTGACTATCACTGTTATCTGCTGCCTTGTGGACGTTAGTGTAAAATGATAAAAGATTAGTTACACATGACCTACCCTTGGTGAATCCATGTTGTGAGTCACAGACAAAATTATACCTCTCGACGTGATATCAGATTCCAATAACTATTACTGATTCCAGCATTTTACCTATAACCGACGTCAAACTGATTGGCCTGTAGTTGTGCATAGAAGATTTGTCACCGTTTTTGAAAACAGGAACAATGTTTGCGTGCCCCCAAGAAATTGGCACAAATCCAGTGTCTCATGCAGTGTTTCTCAACCTTTTTAACTTTGCGTAACCTTTAAAATAAGTCGCATGTCTCAAGGAACTCCTGCGCAAAAAAAAAAAAATAATAATAATAATAATAAATAAAAAAAATAAAAAAAAACCTATACCATATCTCGTTTTACCATCATCGTAATAATAGGTTAGATAGGATGTCTATGTTACATTATTAAAATAACCAAGAATATGCCGTGCGTGTTTATATTACGTATATGAAATTGAATAAAAAATCAAAAGTGCATTAGCTTATCTCACTTGTTCTCGCGGAACCCTTAGGGACCTTTTGCGGAACCTTAAGGGTTCCGGGAAACCCTGGTTGAGAAACGCTAGTCTAATGATTCTCTAAACAATTCCGTTAACTGGTTGCACCCTCGGAGTCAGGGATTTTGTAGCTTAAAGTTTATCAATCTGTTTGACTATTTCTTCCTTGCTAATGCTGATGCTTGTCTACGTCCCTCATCTCCATGTGCACCTGGATCAGGTACATACATATATACATATACCAAAGGCTTTTCCCCCTACACGGGGGGTAGCTAAAAAGAAAAAGGCATAGAAACCACTCCCACCCATTCCATTTCCTATATATTCCACTCCCCTCCACCCTCCTCCCTCCCTCTTATCTTGGCACCTCCTGGATGACGGGTCATCCCTGCATCCTGTCCACTGCCCTGGGTCAGGAATGACTGGGTCAGGCGAAAGAAGAACAAGATCTATGAATTGATGGTTTGAGAAGACTGACTTACTGATCACCAACAGAAAAGGGGAGTAGCAAAGAGATTGAAAGGTGTAGAGAATGTTACTGAAAGAAATCTTGTTGGGAATAAGGTCATGTCCAAATGTATAATTGCTGCTGGCTGGAAATAGGACTACATTATTTCCTAGAAGAAACGTCGATAACATAAGTTGTGGAATGTTCGATATATTATTTTCATGATTATGAGTGATTAGTCTAAAGAGACACTCAGATCGAAGATATGTATAGTCCTGGCCGGTAAAAGGAATGACTGGCTCCATGAAAATCAATTTGAAGTCACAAGTCAGAATAGACGAGATAATCACCAGGTCCTGAATGTTAGTAGGTAATGGCACGTTCAATAGCGTTCGAGTCGAGAGTGCTGCTGCTAGGAAGAACAAGCAAAGACACGGAACATGTAAATGAAGTCAAGGATATGAAAGAAAAGAGGACAGATAAAACGTCAGTTGTAATTTTTTTTCTTGATATTTGTAAATCAAAGACTGGAGAAATGATATCGAAGAGAAGAGAACGAAATAATGCAGGAGGCAGTTCAAAGAAATTGAATTTAGCTTATGTGAACGTAGATGGTTTACTTTTGTCCACGCTGGAAGCGCGTGGCTAGTAGACTGGAAAGCAAATGTAAAGATTGATTGATGAAATTTTTGGCTTGAAGGCCAAGCGGCAAATGTAAAGACTCATGAGATAATACTGTCAAATGTAGCGACGGAAAATGCAATTGCCAAGGCTACAATAAAAATGAGAGAAGTCATGCCACCGATTTTGTATTCATCGTTTACCAAAGACCCAGATGTCACTGTCTTTTTGAACGTGCTCCACAAGAAAAGGTGATCACGTGGCGTTTGAACTTCAACCGACAGGAGATATAGAAGAACGAAATGAAATACGAAGGTGAGACACAATTTGGAGAAAATACAGGTTTGAGAAAACTCTGAAGAATTAGACTGGGGGGACTTCACAAGCACAAGAGAAACAGACTTATGCATAGATATACATTCCCGTGAGCCGATTCTAGTGTAAGATTGTCAAGCTAAAGGTGGCAGTGAGGCTCTACCGATCAATCCATTCGGGAATGTAGTTTCTTACTCATACTTCCACCAGCGCGCGCGCATGCACACACACACACACACACACACATACTCGATTCGATAGTGCGGTCGGTAGTGTTCCCAGCTGTCACTACGAAGGTCCGGGCTCGAATCCCGCCCAGGGCTGAAATAATTTCAGTATCACTGCGCTGCGAGTAGTTACTCCAACTCTCGTGAGCGGGGAGTTGGGTGTGTGTGCGCGTGTAAGGTCACAGTATTACCCATAGATCGGTCATATACGAGCTCTGAGCTCTCTTCCGGCAGGGTAATAGCTGTCGATCACGAGTCCAACACGCGATGCAAAACCATGATGAATCACACTCGCGCGCGCGCGGCTCAACGATGCAGTGGTATCGTTCTTAACCGCTAATTCTGCGATCCGAGTTCGAGGCCCGCCCAAGACTGAAAAAAATTCAGCATCGTTGCTCTGCGAGCCGGCACTCCAACTCTGGTGAGCAAGGAGTTTGGGGGTGTGCTCTCATCCGTGGGAGCAATATCTGTCGGTCACGAGTCCAACACGTGATCCAAGACCGTGGTGAATCACACACAGTACGTGCATGCACACACTTGGTAAAATATTTTCTTGGAATCTAAGAAGGGGTTCGCGGTTCGACAGATACGTGTTTAAAGTGATGTGTGAACGTGTGAACGGGGTATTTGGTTGTCGAACACGTTGGTTAAACCCCAAATACCCCGTTCACACATCACTTAAAACGCGTGTCTGTCGAACCGCGTTCGGCAAACCGTTAGACAGTATGAACCCCTTAAGACTAGTTTTCCTTTATCGAATTTTTTCCAGCGAGAGTTTAGAGGGAACGAGAAGTGATTCACCATGGTCTTGGACCACGTGTTGGACTCGTGATCGACATTTATTAACCTCCCGAATGAGAGCTCAGAGCTAGTATGACCTATCTATGGGTAATGCTGTGCCCTTACACGCACACACACTCCCAACTCCCCGCTCACGAGAGTTGGAGTAACACCCCCCCAGCGCAGCAATACTGAAATCATTTCAGCCATGGGCGGGATTCGAAGTCGGACCGCCATAGTAGCAGGCGAGAACTCTAACCACAGCGCTCTGAGCTTTTATCCGAGGGAGCAATATTTGCACGCACACACACACACACACACACACACACACACACACACAGATATATCTATATAGATATATATGTGTATATATATATATATATATATATATATATATATATATATATATATATATATATTCACTGAAGAGTTCAATTTGAAGCACTGAATACGTAAAATTTCATAATGTTCATGGTAACACTTGTACTGTCCTGTAGTTGTTGCATCGTTCGTCAGATAGCTGGACGTGACCACAATTCTATACATTCTTTCACGTTTCGTAGAAAATTAAATCAGCAGTTGATAAAATCCTTGTTCACTTGCATGAGGTTTTAAACTTAAATATAGGCAAAGTACAAATGTTACACAACAAAAGGCTCTAGTCACCAGAAATTATGTTCTCGCTTTCAGTGGCCGCAATACGTTATATCAGAAGTTGGTATAGCCGCTTTTCTACATAATAGACATGAACATAAGTTTCTGTTAAAACAATGTGAAGTTAATAATTATTGTCTACTTTTTTGCTGATTTTGAGAACCGAGTCTGAATTGTGTGACTATACATGACAATTAGACTTGCACATGAAGGCGAAAACGACCTTTTAAATAAATATTACTTGACTAAATTTTGCATTCAATCTGACATGACTTGCAAATCACACAATATTCTTTAATTTTACAGTTCCAGTTTGATTTTTTTTTATATTTCACACCACCTCCCTAATATCTAAACTATACATGATATGTTCCTTTTTTTTTTCTATAGCTGCATTAAAAATGTGGATCGAGATTTCATTTTTGCTAAATTCCTTTACTGCATATCAGGATATCCGGGTCGGAAGATATGTACTGTACTGTATATTCATGATGATATGATGATATGATAAGGAGGTATAGTCAGGAAATTTATTTAGACCAAAGAAAATAAAATCAAGGTATAAAACTTCTGTCTGAAGGTTTTCTTATACTTTCAGTTAATAAAAAAAGTCGAGGTATTTTAGCCACATGCTGACTCGAAACGTGTGTGTATATATATATATATATATATATATATATATATATATATATATATATATATATATATATATATATATATATAATGAACCCATTTAGGCAAACGAATTACAATTTTATCATTGTTACTGTCCAGTTTTGAATTTACTGTAGCACACATTTTAGACCTATAAATTCACTTTTATCTACGAAAGTAAACTCCTTACCACAACTCCTTACCAACCTACTTACCACAACAGGAATGAAGTTATATGTTGGTTTGACCATGATCGCTTTAGCTTCACACTATCTCATCATAGTTCCTATTTTGATTCACACTGAATACGGAAAAAAATAAAATCAAACAAAACCAAACATGAAAAAAACGCTGTTGTAAAAATTAAATAAAAAAGAACGTAGACTTTGCACGAAAATAATCCAGAAATTTCAGTTATTGGTGTGTACGACCAGCGAGTAACTTCGCTGGGTTCTTCCTATGCACAATCCAGTCACTTCTCGATGAACTGGCAAGTGCGCACGAGATCCGATAACTAAGGACAAAGCGTCATGCAAATAATTATGTTAATAAATGTATTCAATCACCTTCACACTGGTAACCAATTATACTCTGTTTAAAAACAAAAAATAACACTTTTATCACAGTACCCTTATTCTTACTTGAAATATAAACGAAGAATCTGCAAATTTTATATTTGGATTATCGTACGTCTGGCCTAGGTGCTGCAACATGCCGAGAACTCGAACACCTCCGATTCAACTGATTTGTTATCATTATTTATAAAATTCGCACAGACATTAGGAACCACTTTTTATTCACTAATAAGCATGTCCATTAAAACACACATAGAGCAAAAGAGTAAGTCACAGGTGTATAGTCCCCACTTCTTGTAGTCCTAAAATAACAATAGCGGTAGCAATTAGTAGACAGAAATAGTATCATAATTATGAACGTTATTTTGGAGGAAGTGAAGGCGTTTCGATCACATGAATAAAACCACATGGCGTTGTGGAAAAATAAACAATGGCTACGCTTGCAAACGTGTTTTCCATCTCCGTCAAACACAATAGTCAAACAACCCCTGGATTTTCCGTCAAACATAACATTAATTCTGTAGACCACCATGAACCCTAAATTGACAATGAGAACCGGCGTTAAGTAGAACAAAATGTTTAAAGTATGACTAATAAGTACCGGGACAGAGATGACAAATAAGGATGTCTAAAGGGTCATTTGCAAACCCGGTTATCCAATCGATTTGTCAAGAGGTTTGAGGAGGTGTCAGACGGTCAAACTAAACGTACATCCAACCTCAGTATGACTCGTGCAGTTGTAAAGTATAGATGTCTCTCGATCAAGACGCATTACTCGCGGTGGCAAGGAAAAATAAAAGAAGATCGAAGTGGACAAAGTATTGGTTGTTGTAAAGAAACCGAAATTCACATACCAACTTGCTTGTCGATTTGAAATTTGATAACCCCTTGTTTCTAGCCATTCTATTAGCATATTCCTTCTATTTCACCTTCCATGAAGCTGGATGTTCTTTATATTTGTGTATACATTCCAATAACACCTCCCTCTCATTCACCTTTCCATTATATTCCTCCGTATCCACACTTCCAACAGGATATGTTATTGTTGTGTCTAATTCATGGTATGAATAGATACAGGAGGTTTGATGTTCGACCGTTGTTCTCACGATCAAACTATTTGTGGATGACGTCATGTCGCTTGCAGGCCGCCCACTAAAGATTCAGCCAGACTTGCTTCAAACCGTTTGACCAACGTCTTTGACAACCAAATGCCTCATTCACATGATTAAACATCACTTCAAAAACGTGTTTGCCAAACCGTTTGACGGTGTAAATGGACATTAAATTTACTCAAACATCCGAGAACGCATTATAGGACGCCTGGCCATCTGACAAAACTAACAATATGTTTTATTATTATTATTATTATTATTATTATTATTATTATTATTATTATTATTATTATTATTATTATTATTATTATTATTATTATTACTATTATTATTATTATTATTATTATCATTATTATTATCATTACTATTGTTGTTGTTATTATTATTATTATTATTATTATTATTATTATTATTATTATCATTATTATTATCATTATTATTATTATTATTATTATTATTATTATTACTATTATTATTACTATTATTATTATCATCATTATTATTATTATTATTATTATTATTATTATTATTATTATTATTATTATTATTATTATTATTATTATTATTATTATTATTATTATTATTATTATTATTATTATTATTATTATTATTATTATTATTATTATTATTATTATTATTATTATTATTATTATTACAGTATTATTATTATTATTATTATTGTTATTACTATTATTATCATTACTATTGTTCTTGTTATTATTACTATCATTATTGTTATTATCATTATTATTATTATTATTATTATTATTATTATTATTATTATTATTATTATTATTATTATTATTATTATTATTATTATTATCATTATTATTATCATTGTTATCATTATTATTATTACTAATATTATTATTATTATTGTTATTATTATTATTATTATTATTATTGTTGTTGTTGTTGTTGTTGTTGTTGTTGTTGTTATTATTATTGTTGTTATTATATTATTATTATTATAAAAACAGTGGTTCTGACCGATGACAGTAATGTGAAAAATGTTGAAGATTCCTCATAAAATCTAGTATAATATTTAACAATTATCTTATCATAATCTATTGGGCGGGGAAAATATGTGGGAGGCACACATTGTAAAACTGCCAAAAAGCGGGGAGGAATAGCGATTACGTTACAGACACGTTAAGTTTAAATATAAAAAAAAAAAAAATCAGTTAAACACTTCCCAACGTGATGATACTTTTTTTTTAATTCTCCATGACGTTACAGTAATAATTACGAAGTTAGACCGCGTGCGTGTGTGAAGATACTTGTGTACTTAATTGTCAAATACATCTATCTTGGATCCCGTCTCTTCCAGTCATCAAACCTGTTTCACATCGTCTTCCAAACATGCCGTCATCTGTTACTAAAGTCTTCTTGATATTCTATCATCTTCGTCCCAATTAGTCTATTCGTGGTTCCCCTTGCCTTTTCATATTGTCCACAAGAATTTTCAACAAATCATTCATTTTCGTCACTCTTGTCTTTGGGTACAGATCCACAGATTTATTTTATTTTATTTTTCTTTGTCTCAGTTTCAGAGTCGAGCTGTTTCTCATCCATAGGTTTATCTTAAATGTTCAAAATCATCCTCTGTAATTAGGATATCGTTTACAGTCTTGTCATCCTTGACCACAGTACATATTTTGATCTTTGGCATACTTTTTCTTCTTGGATGGATAATTTTATTTCATCCTTAGTGTCATTATTATCATAATTGTACTTGTCTTATTGTCATCCCACTTTCTTTTTCCCGTCAAAGCATATTATTAAATAACCATGTTAAAGTGTTACATTTTCAATTTTAATTCCAATTCTTTTCTTTCCAATATCCTTACTACTCATGGATTTTCATCTTTATTGATCGTCTTTACTGCCGACAACTTCTTAGTAACTTCTTCCAAATTGCACTCGAATTTGTTTCCTTGGTTTTTATTTGAATATATATAATTTTATCAACTTTACGCATTGTTGTTTAGTTGTTACAAAGTTAGTGTAACTTACAATCTAGATCAAACTGCAATTTACTGAGTTGTTGAAAAAATGGGCTCTATTTGTTCTTGTAAGCTCTACTGTCTGTTCAAGAAGACTTAAAATAACCATGCATTCCTTTCTGGCACAATCATTATATTCATAAACAATTTTAGTGCCTAGTATGTTTTTATGTTTAATTGATGTTCTCGAAACTAGATCTGATGTAGATGTTATTTTCATTCCTAAGTTTCTACATTTTTTTTTTCTTGTAACTTCAATTCTTACGCAATTCTTGTTATCTAACTTTTATCACAATATCTGAGCATTCTTAAAACTTACTATCAACGGTTCTCAAACGATATCTCAAAGTTAATGAACACATATAATATCACAGTTTAATCACAAAATACCACAAAATCTCAATAGAGAGCTTTCCAAACGGGTCCTCTATCGTTTTGTTTACATTTAAAAAAAATGCGACGAGTATCAACTGCATTTCCAGTTCAGAATTTGATTCGTTTTCTGTCATTACCCGACCCACCTCCCCACTTCTTTTTCGCATTCTACAGGTCCAAACCCACTCTCTTTTCTTGACACTATTTTCCTCTCCCACGTCGTAATTTGTGATTCCATTTCCAAAAGAGATCTTCCAACTACGAAACCAACAGCAAGTTCGTGGACCAAACTACGTAGTTGTCACAGAGTATGATATATCAGGTCTCATATGAAACTAATGCATTAAAACTTATACACGTAGGGAGTACTGTATAATGTTATTTGATCATAACAGCTTTATCTTTGTCACTAAAGACCGTAAGGAAAACGTATTTTTTATATATATGTTATGGCAACATAACGATTAGAGGCCACACACAACAATACTCAAATATCAGTCTTTCCAGTGATATTTGTTACCTTAGTCTGCGATACTAACTAGACTGAACAGAAGTAATACCATTCCACACTCCGAACGCCCCTTGAATGCCTACAGCTCGTGTTCTCACTAGCTGCACATGGCGAACTAAAGAAATATTACAGTTTTGGTAAAGGTCAGTGTTAGAAGTGAAATAAAGGTCAAGATAGGCTGCGCTTACACACCTCCCGTGTCCTACTTACGTTCTTATTATGCAGTGTTCTAGAACGCTGTTGGACAAGACAGCATGACAAATGCAAAGTTTCATTCTGCTTAGGATTCTATGGCTGTAGCATGAAAACCTTAGTTGATTTTGCAGGCTACCCTCACACACACACACACACACACACACTTCAGCGAATGGACGGCTTGGATGACGTTCTGAAGAAAACTGAAGTCTGTGGATCCCAACGCAAAGAGAAGTGCCTAGTGTTTTTGCAGGGTGGGGGGGAAATTGCTCGTGGAGTAGTGGGAAAGTAGGGAAAGAGGAAAAGGGGAGGGATTACTGAGGGAAATGGAAGGAAATGAGGAGGGAGTAGACTTGGCCCAGCCAGACAAGCGAAAGGTAAACAAAAGACTGAGTGAGGATGAAATGTCTAATAAAAATGTAAAGATTAGAAGTATAGAGAGGAGCAATACAGAAGAAAGTGACGAGAATATGTTCCAGGGATTTAAAGAGGGTGGGGGGGACACAACCCCCCCCCCCCGACTGATAAGACTAGAGGAGAGAGTTGATAAGGTGATCGAGGACTTGGAACGTAAGTTAGGTAATGTAGACTCCATTTTCCAGAGAATTGAAAGGTTGGAACAACTAGAGAAGGCTAACAGAAACTTAACTGAAGAAATAGAGGACCTAAAAAGACAGTTAGGAAATGTAAAGGAGGAGAATGAGAAATTTAAGAAGAATAGTAATGAAAACAGAGAGAAAATAGCTACAGAAGCTAAAAATTGGAGAACAACCCAAGAAGGGAATAAGGTTTCATTCACTGACATAGTCAAACAGCAATTGAAAGAACATAATGAAGACTCAGTTATTAAAGTGATGAGACAGAAGGAGAATATAGTAAGAGAATTAGCTCACAAAAAGAAATGTATAATTATATTAGGAATGGAAGAGAAACATAACCCAGATAGAACCGCAAGAATCAAGGAGGAAAATGAAAGAGTAAGCAGTTTATTAAAATTAGTCCAGGAAGATGAACCAGAAATTATAAAGGAAATTGAGGAAAAATTCAGACTCGGAAAATATAGTACAGATAAGACCAGACCAATTAAGATTAAATTCAGGTCACAAACAACGGCAGAGAAAATTCTATCCAAAACAGGGAAACTAGCAACAAGTGAACAATACAAAAAGATATGGATAAAAAGAGAAATGAATAAGGAGGAAAGAGAGGAAGAAAAGCAGAAAAGACTGGAAGCTAAGGCAAAAAACGAGAACAGAACGGAGTCAGAGAAAGAGAGATTCTATTGGAGAGTAGTGAACATGAAACTAAGGAAGTTCGACATACAAAAGAAAAACATAAGGGAAACAGAGAACACAATGGAAGTGGCAGAAAACTAAGAGTGTCTTACACAAATATAGATGGATTAATAACAGGATTGAATGAGCTGAATGATTATTTGAAAGAAAAAGAACCAGACATAATGGGAATTGTAGAAACAAAATTAAAAGGCCCACTACCACCCAACAGTGTAGGACATGATGCATACAATTATTGGATTAGAAACAGAGAGAAAAAGCAAGGGGGTGGAGTTATGTTCCTGACTAAGAAGGATATAAACGTGAAAGGTGTCATATATGGAAAGAATACAGTAGAGATGATTATGATAGAAGTGGAAGACAGAGATAAGAAGAGCAGAAAATTTGTGATAAATTATGTGCCTCCAAAAACAGCCTCATGGGAGGAGAGTGAACATAAAAGTATGTTAGAGGACACAAAGATAACATTAAATAAAATAATGGAAGATGGAGGAAGAATAGTTATGATGGGCGACTTTAATTGCAAAGAAATCTGCTGGGAAGAAATGACAGTAAAGGGTGGAGATGAATCATGGGGAAACGCTCTACTTGAGATGATTATTGACCACACAGTGACACAATGGATACAGGAGAACACTATGTATAGAAATGAAGAAGAACCATCGAGACTAGACTTATTAATTACATCTGAAACTAGAATATTGGACAAGATTGAATATAAAACACCAATAGGTAAAAGTGACCACATATTGATTGAACTGGAACTTAATGAAGAAAAATATATGACAAGAAATGAACAATATAGAAAAGGAAGAATGATGTATGAAAAAACAAACTTTGATAAAATAAGAGAATTCTTTCAACAAGAAAACTGGGAAGAAATATACAAAGAAGAAACATCAGTGGAAAAGAAATGGAATATTTTGACAAAAATTTACAAAAAAGGAGTGGAAAAGTATGTCCCAAGACAAAAACAAGAAAAAGAATATGTAAAATGCTGGTACAACAAAAGTTGTAGGGAGTTAAAAGACAAAAGAGACAAAGCCTGGACCAGATGGAAAAAAGACAGAAGACCTGAAAAATGGAAAATATATACTGGTTATAGAAATGAATATGTACAAAAGTGCAGAGAGGAAAAAAGAAAATATGAAAAAGATGTTATAGAAAAGTGTAAAGATCAACCAAAACTATTCTACAGATTTGTAAACAATAAACTGAAAAACAAACAAGACTTGGAGAAATTAAGACAAGGAGGAGTTGAATACACTGAGGAAATGGAAATGGCAGAAATTATGAACAAACATTTTAAATCGGTGTTTACAAGGGAAAATATACAACCTGAAGAGATTGAGTGGAAAGAAAAAGTCCCCCCTATGGAAGAAATAGAAGTAACAAAGAATGAAATATTGACACACTTGGGTAATTTTGATGTCAGAAAATCGCATGGGCCAGATGAAATAGCAAACTGGATTCTGAAAGAATGCAGGAATGAACTGGCAGACAAAATACATAGCATAATAAGCAGTTCCTTAAAAGAAGGAAAAGTTCCAGAAGATTGGAAAAAAGCAAATATAGTACCTATATATAAAGGAGGAAATAAAGAAGAACCTACCAACTATAGACCAGTCTCTCTAACAAGTACAATAGCAAAAATATGTGAAAGAATTATCAAAAGTAGATGGGTAAAATACTTGGAAAAAAACAACGTACTAAATCCAAGGCAATTTGGATTCAGACAAGGACGATCATGCGTCACCAATTTAATATGTTTCTATTCAAGGCTAATAGATATAATACAAGAAAGAGATGGATGGGCTGATTGTGCATTTCTAGACCTAAAAAAAGCTTTTGACAAAGTACCACATAAGAAGTTGCTTAAGAAATTAGAATCTGAAGGAGGAATACAAGGTAAATTGCTAAATTGGATGGAAGACTTTTTGCAAGAAAGAAAAATGAGAGTAGTGATAAGAGATCAGCACTCAAAATGGAATGAAGTAATAAGCGGTGTCCCGCAGGGAACAGTTCTGGCCCCAATAATGTTTGCTATATATATTAATGATATGAATGAAGGAATTGAAAGCTATATGAGCTTCTTTGCAGATGATGCAAAACTACTGAAAAGAGTGAAAACTGAAGAAGATTGTGAATCACTACAGAGAGATCTAAATAAAGTACAAGAATGGAGTAAGAAGTGAGAGATGGAGTTCAATACAAAAAAGTGTAGTATAATGGAATTTGGAAAAAGCAAAAACAGAATAACAGGATCATATAATTTGGGAGAAGAAGGAATAAAAAAAGTAGAAAATGAGAAGGACCTGGGAGTCATTGTTATGAATAATATGTCACCTGAGAAACATATAAATAAGATTTTTGGAGAAACTTATAATTTAATAAGAACAATCAAAGTGGCATTTACATACCTGGATGAAGAAATGGTGAGGAAAATCCTAATCACCCTGATAAGACCAAGATTGGAATATGCAGCAACGATATGGTCACCAAGTACAAAAAAATGTATAAAAAAACTTGAAAGAATACAAAGAGCAATTACAAAATTGGCACCAACACTCTCAAAACTATCATATGAAGAGAGACTACAAAAACTTAAACTACAGACACTAGAGCAAAGAAGAGAGAGAGGAGATTTGATAGCTATTTACAGAATCATGAAAGGCATAGAAATTACTGATAGAGAGAATCTGATAAAATGGGATGACAGAAATACAAGAGGACACGGAAAGAAAATAAAAAAAGACAGCTATAGAAGAGATTTGAAAAAGAACAGCTTTCCTCACAGAGTAATAGACAGTTGGAACAAGTTAGATGAGAAAGTGGTGTGTGCAAAAACAATACATGAATTTAAAAATAGTTTAGATAAAATGAGATATGAAGACGGGACCCCACGAGCATAGCTCCCCTTCCCGTAAAATACAACTAGGTAAATACAACTCGGTAAATACACACACTTCAACGAACGGACGGCTTAGAAGACGTTCTGAAGAAAATTGAAGTTTCGTGGATCCCAACGCAAAGAGAAGTGCCTATTGTACTTACAGGGTGGGGGGAAATTGCTCGTGGGGTAATGGGAAAGTAGGGAAAGAGGAGAAGGGGAGGGATTGCTGAGGGAAATGGAAGGAAATGAGGAAGGAGAGGACTTGGCCCAAGCAGACAGGCGAAAGGTAAACAAACGGCCCCCCGACCAGCTGAGCGACGATGAAATGTCTAATATAAATGTAAAGATTAGAAGTATAGATAAGAGCAATACAGTAGAAAGTGATGAGAATATTTTCCAGGGATTTAAAGAGGGTGGGGGGGACACAACACCCCCCCCCCCCCCCCCCCCCCCCCCCCCCCCCCCCCCCCCCCCCCCCCCCCCCCCCCCCCCCCCCCCCTCCCCCCCCCCCCCCCCCCCCACTGACAAGACTAGAAGAGAAGGTCGATAAGATGATCGAGGACTTGGAGCGTAGGTTCGGTCATGTTAACAACATTGTACGGAGGGTTGAAAAATTGGAAGAACTAGAGAAGGCGAACAAAAACTTAACTGAGGAAATTGAAGAATTAAAAAAACAGTTAAAAGAAGTAAAAGAAGAGAATGAAGTCTTAAAGGAGAATACTAAGGAGAACAAGGAGGGTTGGAAAAAAAAATCATGAAAATAGCAAAGTTGCATTCACTGACATAATCAGACAGCAAATGAATGAACAAACTGAAAACTCAGTTATTAAAGTGATGAGACAGAAGGAGAATATAGTAAGAGACTTAGCAGACAGAAAGAAATGTATAATTATATTAGGAATGGAAGAGAAACATAACCCAGATAGAACCACAAGAATCAAAGAGGAAAATGAAAAAGTAAGAAATTTACTAGAATTAGTTCAGGAAGATGAGACAGAAATAATGAAACAAATCGAAGAGAAATTCAGGCTCGGGAAATATAGTACAGACAAGACCAGACCAATTAAGATTAAATTCAGGTCACAAACTACGGCTGAGAATATCTTATCCAAAACAGGGAAACTAGCAACAAGTGTACAATATAAAAAGGTATGGATAAAAAGGGAAATGAATAAAGAGGAAAGAGAGGAAGAAAAACAGAAAAGACTTGAAGCTAAGGAAAAAAACGAGATAAGAACGGAGTCAGAAAAAGAGAGATTCTATTGGAGAGTAGTGAATATGAAACTAAAGAAAGTCGACATACAAGAGAAAAACAAAAGGGAAACAGAGAACACAATGGAAGTGGCAGAAAACTAAGGGTGTCTTACACAAATATAGATGGATTAATAACAGGATTGAATGAGCTGAATGATTATTTGAAAGAAAAAGAACCAGACATAATGGGAATTGTAGAAACAAAATTAAAAGGTCCACTACCACCCAACAGTGTAGGACATGATGCATATAATTATTGGATTAGAAACAGAGTGAAAAAGGAAGGGGGTGGAGTTATGTTCCTGACTAAGAAGGATATAAACGTGAGGTGTGTCACATATGGAAAGAATACAGTAGAGATGATAATGATGGAAGTAGAAGACAGAGATAAGAAGAGCAGAAAGTTTGTGATAAATTATGTGCCCCCGAAAACAGCCTCATGGGAAGAGGGCGAACATAAAAGTATGTTAGATGACACAAAGATAACATTAAACAAGATAATGGAAGAGGGAGGAAAAATAGTTATGATGGGCGACTTTAATTGCAAAGAAATCTGCTGGGAAGAAATGACAGTAAAGGGTGGAGACGGCTCATGGGGAAACGCTCTACTCGAGATGGTTACTGACCATACAATGACACAATGGATACAGGAGAACACTAGGTATAGAAATGAAGAAGAGCCATCAAGACTAGACCTAATAATTACATCCGAACCTAGAATAGTGGACAAAATTGAATATAAAACACCAATAAGTAAAAGTGACCACATATTGATTGAACTGGAACTTAATGAAGAAAAATATATGAAAAGAAATGAACAATATAGAAAAGGAAGAATGATGTATGAAAAAACAAACTTTGATAAAATAAGAGAATTCTTTCAAAAGGAAAACTGGGAAAGAATACACAAAGAAGAAACAACAGTAGAAGAGAAACGGAATATTTTGACAAAAATTTACAAAACAGGAGTGGAAAAGTATGTCCCAAGACAAAAACAAGAAAAAGAATATGTAAAATGCTGGTACAACAAAAGCTGTAGGGAGTTAAAAGACAAAAGAGACAAAGCCTGGACCAGATGGAAAAAAGACAGAAGACCTGAAAAATGGAAAATAGATACCAGTTATAGAAATGAATATGTACAAATGTGCAGAGAGGAAAAGAGAAAATATGAAAAAGATATCATAGAAAAGTGTAAAGATCAACCAAAACTATTCTACAGATTTGTAAACAATAAACTGAAAAACAAACAAGACTTGGAGAAATTAAGACAGGAGGGAGTTGAATACACTGAGGAAATGGAAATGGCGGAAATTATGAACAAACATTTTAAATCAGTGTTTACAAGGGAGAACATACAACCTGAAGAGAACGAATGGAAAGAGAAAGTCCCCCCTATGGAAGAAATAGAAGTAACAAAGAATGAAATATTAACACACTTGAGTAATCTTGATGTCAGAAAATCGCATGGACCAGATGAAATAGCAAACTGGATACTGAAAGAATGCAGGAATGAACTGGCAGACAAAATACATAGCATACTAAATAGTTCCTTGAAAGAAGGAAAAGTTCCAGAAGATTGGAAAAAAGCAAATATAGTACCTATATATAAAGGAGGAAATAAAGAAGAACCTACCAACTATAGACCAGTCTCTCTAACAAGTGCAATAACAAAAATTTGTGAAAGAATTGTCAAAAGTAGATGGGTAAAATATTTAGAAAAAATCAGTGTTAAATCCAAGGCAATTTGGATTCAGACAAGGACGATCATGCGTCACCAATTTAATATGTTTCTATTCAAGGCTAATAGATATAATACAAGAAAGAGATGGATGGGCGGACTGTGCATTTTTAGATCTAAAGAAAGCTTTTGACAAAGTACCACATAAGAAGTTGCTTAAGAAATTAGACTATGAAGGAGGAATACAGGGCAAACTACTAAATTGGATGGAAGACTTTTTGCAAGAAAGAAAAATGAGAGTAGTGATAAGAAACCAGCACTCAAAATGGGATGAAGTAATAAGCGGGGTTCCGCAGGGAACAGTTCTGGCCCCAATAATGTTTGCTATATATATTAATGATATGGAGGAAGGAATTGAAAGCTATATGAGTTCTTTGCAGATGATGAAAAACTACTGAAAAGAGTGAAAACTGAAGAAGATTGTGAATCACTACAGAGAGATCTAAATAAAGTACAGTAATGGAGTAGGAAGTGGGAGATGGAGTTCAATACAAAAAAGTGTAGTATAATGGAATTTGGAAAAAGCAAAAACAGAATAACAGGAGCATATAAATTGGGAGAAGAAGGAATAAAAAAAGTAGAAAATGAGAAGGACCTGGGAGTCATTGTTATGAATAATATGTCACCTGAGAAACATATATATAAGATTTTTGGAGAAACTTATAATTTAATAAGAACAATCAAAATTGCCCGTCGTCGCTGTCGTCGCGCGACCAAGAAGAGGATTTACGACGAAAAAGGAAAACCTGGTTTGTACTGTAGGGGTGGGGAGTGAACGTGAGTGCCCGAAATGGTATCTATGCAGTGCTAGTTAATTGTGTTAACTCGAAATTAGCAAAAATGAATGAAAACGACTCGAAAGCCAGTTGCGAATCAGAGCCATCTGGCGGCAATCCACTGAACCGCGATGTAAACAACCAACAAAGCACGTGTTATGACAATGATTTCTTAGGGTTTGGTAAGTACGAAAGAAAGAACTTAAGTAGATTATTAGAGATAGAGAGAGAGATGAGCAAAAATAGGACTCGGTGGGAAAATGAAATCATGGACTTAAGAAAAGAGGTCATTGGTTTAATTGATTGTTTATCTAAGACTAACCATGAAATTTCTGACCTGAGAAAAGCTAACTTGGATCTTACAAACGAAATTAAAGAAATGAAAAGAGACATAAATGAACTGAAGAATGATAATGAAAAGAAGAAAACTAATGATAATAACAATAGCGAAAATCTAAAGCAGGAAGTGAACAACATATTACAAGAATTGACACAAAAGATCGAAGAAAACTTAGGTGGGGACAGTATCCAGGAAATTAAGAAGTGGAAAGAAAATATTGAAAATAAAGAAATTGCTTTCAAAGAAATAGTCAAGCAGCAAATGCAAGATAATGCAAAAGACACAATCATTCAAGTGATTAACGAAAAAGCAAATTGGGTCAGGGACACAGTAGATAGGAATAAATGTATTGTGGTTTATGGGCTTAAAGACAAACAAGGGTTGGCGAGGTACATGAGAGAAAAAGAAGAAAAAGAGACAGCAGTAGAAATCCTTAATGAAATTCAGGGGGGAGACAGTGATTCAGGCACAGACTTAGAAGAGACTTACAGAATTGGTCGCTATACTAAGGATAGGAATCGACCTCTAAAGATAAAACTAAGGTCACAAGTGGTAGTAGAAGACATATTTGAAAAAGTAGGTAACTTGGCAAAGAGTGAAAAATACAATAAGATATGGATAAAAAGAGAAATGAGTACTGAGGAATTAGAAAAAGAAAGGGCACTAAGAGAAGAAGCAAAGGAAAAAAACTTGAAAAGATCGGAGACAGAATGCAAAGAATTCCAGTGGAGAGTAATAGACTTGAGATTAAGACAATGGCGCTTCAAAACGAACAAAACAAGGGAAGAAGAAACCAGGGAGTAGGAAGAAAATTAAAAGTGGCCTATACCAACATTGACGGACTAATTTCGGGACTGAACGAACTCAATGATTATCTGTTAGAAGCAAAACCAGACATAATGGGAATTGTAGAGACCAAACTAAGAGGTGAAATACCATCCACTGTTATCGGACAAGGTTTATACAACTACTGGATAAAAAACAGGGACAAGAAACAGGGAGGGGGAATCATGTTCTTGGCCAAGAAAGACCTAAAGGTGACAAAAATTGCAGAGGGCAAAGGTAATGCTGAATTGATCATGATAAAAGTCGAAGGCAAGAATATGAAAAGTAGAAAGTTTGTGGTGACTTATGTGCCTCCAAAAACAAGCGCTTGGAAAGAAATCGAACATACAAAAATGCTAGATGACACAAGAAAATCACTCAATGAGATACTAATGGGTAAGGGTAATCTGGTAGTTATGGGGGACTTCAATTGCAAAGAAATTTGTTGGGACAGCATGACAGTGCAAGGAGGAGATGACTCGTGGGGCAATGTACTGCTAGATATGACCATGGAGTACACAATGACCCAATGGGTCCGTGAAAACACAAGGTACAGAAATAATGAAGAGCCATCGAAACTAGATCTAATATTTACAACAGAGCCTGAAATAGTGCATAAAGTCCAGTATGAGACACCAATTGGAAAGAGTGACCATGTACTCATCGAAACTATACTAAAGGAAGAAATAGACATAGAGAGGAACGAAAAGCATAGGAAAGGAAGACTGAGGTACAACAAAACAGACTTTACAAAACTAAAGACATTCTTCCGGAATGCAAACTGGGAAATATTTTACAGGGAAGAAACAGCAGTGGAAGAGAAATGGAATATATTGATGGAAAACTACAATGAAGGGGTAAACAGGCATGTACCAAGACAAAAGCGAGAGAGAGAGTACATTAAATGTTGGTTCAACAAAAGATGCAGTGAGGCAAAAGACAGAAGGGACAAAGCTTGGAAAAAGTGGAGAAAAGACAAAAAACAAAGCAAATGGCAAATTTATGTTAACTATAGAAATGAGTATGTTAATGTGAGAAGAGAGGAGAAAAGGAACCATGAGAAGGATATTATAGACAAATGCAAAGAGCAACCCAAACTATTCTATCGGTATGTGAATGGTAAACTTAAAAACAAACAGGAATTGGTGAAACTATGCCAAGGAAACATAGAATACACAGAAGATTTAGAGATGGCCGAAGTCATGAACAATCACTTTAAATCTGTTTTCACCAGAGAGAAAATACCAAATTGTGACATAGACAAAAACAAGAAATCTCCCCTCATGAATGAGTTTACAGCATCACTAAAGGAAATATCAGAACATTTATCAAGGCTGGATGTCAGAAAATCACATGGCCCGGACGGTATTGCAAATTGGATTCTAAAGGAGTGCAAAGAAGAACTAACAGACAAAATACACATCTTAATAAACAGCTCACTCAAAGAAGGAAAGATACCCGAGGACTGGAAAAACGCTAACATTGTACCAATACACAAAGGAGGAAACAAAGAAGAACCCACCAACTATAGGCCAGTATCACTAACAAGCACCATAGCCAAAATTTGTGAGAAAATAATCAAGAATAGATGGGTAAAACATCTGGAAGACAATGACATATTAAACCCAAGACAATTCGGATTCAGACAAGGAAGATCATGCTCCACAAACTTAATATGCTTTTACTCAAGACTAATAGACATAGTGCAAGAAAGAAATGGATGGGCTGATTGTGCATTCCTAGACTTGCAAAAAGCCTTTGACAAAGTACCACACAGAAAACTACTAAAAAAACTGGAACACAGGAGGAATACAGGGAAACCTACTAAAATGGATAGAGGACTTTCTGACTGGTAGAAAGATGAGAGTAGTGCTCAGAGAAAAATATTCTGACTGGAAAGAGGTGATCAGTGGAGTACCGCAAGGATCTGTGCTGGCACCAATAATGTTTGCTATCTATATGAATGACATGGATGAGGACGTGAACTGCTACATGAGCTTCTTTGCCGATGACGCCAAACTGCTAAGGAAAATAGAAACTGATGAGGACTGTGAAGCACTGCAAGAAGACCTAAATAGGGTATGGAACTGGAGTCAGAAATGGGAAGTGGACTTTAATACTAAGAAGTGTAGCATAATGGAGTTTGGAAAAAGCAAAAACAGAATATCAGGAAAATATACAATTGGAACCAAAGAAGTAAAGAAAGTAGGATCCGAAAAAGATTTGGGAGTAATTATCACGAACGACTTGTCCTATGATATACAGATTAACAAAATTGTCGGGGAGACTTACAACTTGCTAAGATCAATAAAAGTGGTGTTTACATACTTGGACGAAGACATGATGAAAAAAATATTGGTTACATTGATAAGGCCTAGATTAGAGTATGCAGCGACATTGTGGTCCCCCAGTACCAAAAAGAATATAAAGAAAATAGAAAGAATCCAAAGAGCAGCTACAAAAATGGCACCTGCACTTGCAAACCTATCATACGAAGAGAGATTGGCTAAACTGGAGTTACCGACACTGGAGCAAAGAAGAGAGAGAGGTGACCTATTGACCATCTACAGAATCATGAAAGGCACAGAGGTACTCGATAGTGAGAGCTTACTTAACTGGGACAAAAGAAACACAAGAGGACATGGAAAGAAAATAAAAAAACATAGCTATAGAAGAGAACTGAAGAAAAACAGTTTTCCTCATAGAGTTTTGGACACTTGGAACAAACTGGACAATGGAATAGTATGCGCAAAAACCATTCATGAGTTTAAAAACAAACTAGACACTGCAAGATACAAAGGCGGGACATCACGAGCATAGCTCCCCTTCCCGCAAAATACAACTAGGTAAATACAACTAGGTAAATACCTGGATGAAGAAATGGTGAAGAAAATCCTAATCACCCTGATAAGACCAAGATTGGAATATGCAGCAACGATATGGTCACCAAGTACAAAAAAATGTATAAAAAAACTTGAAAGAATACAAAGAGCAATTACAAAATTGGCACCAACACTCTCAAAACTATCATATGAAGAGAGACTAGAAAAACTTGAACTACAGACACTAGAGCAAAGAAGAGAGAGAGGAGATTTGATAGCTATTTACAGAATCATGAAAGGCATAGAAATTACTGATAGAGAGAATCTGATAAAATGGGATGACAGAAATACAAGAGGACACGGGAAGAAAATAAAAAAAGACAGCTATAGAAGAGATTTTAAAAAGAACAGCTTTCCTCACAGCGTAATAGACAGTTGGAACAAGTTAGATGAGAAAGTGGTGTGTGCAAAAACAATACATGAATTTAAAAATAGTTTAGATAAAATGAGATATGAAGACGGGACCCCACGAGCATAGCTCCCCTTCCCGTAAAATACAACTAGGTAAATACAACTAGGTAAATACATCCCATAATATAGGTTATTCTTTATACTTTTATTCATTGCATATCATATGTATTCCACACATATAGCTTTCTTTTGTAATTATATCAAAAAGAGTGATCCAAAACAATTAGTGATACTGTGCTTGGGAATCCCATACCTACATAACTACCATATATTCGCTTACTGAGGGACAACCACATTGAAAGGGGCATGGAAATACAACTTGTTGGAGCACTCTATCCTGTATTGGCTGTAGCTCCCCACACTGCCTTTTCACAAACTTTCAGCCATGGCTATTCCTACTAGTAATGGACCTGTTGGTTCTCAGTTTCTGACCCAGGTGTCAAGATATTCATTTAGGTTGACTTTTTACCTCAAACATTTTCACATAAGGGGAGCTGACAGCTGGTGACTGCACCACCCAGGTTGATGGAATAGAAATAGACCTTCATTAAAACAACACAGCCATAATTTCTTCCCGAGGATTTATAGTGGGACCCAAAGACTGTTGCTGGCTTCTATGAGGCTATGGCTCTCTGAAACTTAGGCAACAGTTTTCATAACATGTATCTTTTGTTATGGGTATCTTATTAATTACTGTAGTATCTTTTTGGGGAAAAAAAAAAGGTTTATACTGTTGATCCTTTCTGTACTGAATGTTATTTTTACTTTTATTTTGGATGCCACAAGGACATTTTATTCAGCATTGTGGTGCCTTCTTGGTAACAAAAAGTTGGTCAACAAAATAATTCATCTGTGCTATCAAGGATTTATATGACATCACTAAGTCACTGCAGTTCACACATTAAATACATGCTACACCCATCTATATATTCAAGGTTTAAGTACAAGCCATAAACAGAAGTATTTTTTTATTCTTTACAGAAATGGTGCAGTGCAGTACATATTTTGCTTCAGATATTACCTGAATGAAGCAAATGCATTATGGCCACAGTAAGTTATGACACAAATGCCCTGATTTCATGGCACTTCACAGCAACTCTCAGTAAATGTCATGTCATGCTGTGTTTCCACCATTATCTACCTCATGCAGCAAATAGCAGGCTACATACAAGACTTTAGAGAAAATATATGAAAACAATTTACAATATTTGTTTTCTATCTCATACACAAACTCACAATTTCAGGCGACACCATAATAGTACAAACTCACTATGCTGTGGAACTTTCACATGAAGTGCAATACAAACTAACTGTAGTCTTTATGAAGTATATAATCTTATCATACAAACTATTTATTGTGTGATACATTACCGCACATATCTTTAGCACTGATCATATAAAATGCCTTTCAACAACTTAAAGAACAACAGTTCCACACTAGTATGTTATGTGTATCATAAAATAAATCTCACTTTATTCTGCAAAAAAATTCCTTATATTTCAAATTAGTAGATTTCATTATATATATCACTTCTTTAGATTACAACATAAACAATGCTGTAATACAATTGTTCTTATAGTAGATCATGTTATACTGGAAATTATCACTGCACATTGCAAAAAGAACTGGATACATAAGATTATACAAGAAGCAGTGACAGCTCATGGTAGTATGAAATAGAGGAACTGCAAACACACAACACTCCAAGGAGCTGCAACCACTGTGTCTTTAGAGAACACGCATGGGGAATGTTGTAAACATTAACGTTGTCATACATGTTTGCACTGCTCCCAATTTAATTATACCATGAGCCACCATTGACAAGAATTATACCATTAAAGTATACATTTCAGTGCAAAGTTTGCACTTGAATGTATTATTTAATGTAACATCATGGATGTGATATTATATCCCCTTCTGTTGCTATGCAATGGATTCAATCCACTATATTTAAACTCTGGGATTCAGCATAAAGAATCTATATGTGACACTTTTACAACATGTGACAAAAAATATTTACATTCTAATATATAAATCATTTTCTTCAGTTAAAAAGCCAATTTCCTTATTTCATTTATTAGTAACTTCAGATGATATATGACTTGCAAGTCATACTGCATCTGACATTACAAATGGGACATACCATAATATATAGGTGTACATTACAATATAATTTATTTTTGGTGTTTAGGTTCATTTTCTACAGTGCCCAGTCTTTACAACACATGAACATGTATATTCCTACTGGAAAATTAGAGTTCATATATCTTATCTATCTTTGCTTCTTGCAAAGAACCTTTCTGCACACTTGAAACAGTCACAGAAATCATGATGATTAGTCACAATGATGAAGCTGATGAAGTGGTTTGTGACAATACAATAGATAATGATAATAATTACTTCAACAACTCATAATTCATTATAATAGCAATTATAATGAAATAATACAATCTAATAATCACACTTTTCAAGTCAGTGGTGCTACTATATAATTAGCGTACTGAGATTGCATTTCATCCTCGAGAAAACTAACATTAATGCAAAGCATTGGAAATGTGCAAAAATGAAGATCACAAAAATCTTAATCAATGGGAAAAGACTTTAGTGAGCCAATCTAATGGCTGCTGCTGGCCATCTGGGATCTGTTGGTCTCCTACAAAAGAGGCCGAGGACAATGGGTCGATTGACAGAAACAATTACAAAAGCAAAAAAGAACAAAGATCTCCAAGTGTTGGTCATCAATAATTTGTCACCTAACAGACACATCAGCAAGATTTTAGGCAAAATATAGACTGTTAGTGAATATAAGAATGTCTTCATAAAATGGATGTCAAATTTGTACACTCCCTTTCATGACAACCATGTCATACCTTCTCTCTTTAAACAAGGGCAGGTCTAGTGCTTTAGTCTCTTTATATGATTTATCAGCAAGCCTGGGAACCAATCTGATCACTGCCTCTCCATCTGATTTATATATTTCACTGTGTGGAAATCACACCACTGCTGGTGGATCTGGCATTGTATGATATATATATATATATATATATATATATATATATATATATATATATATATATACACATATATATATATATATACATATATATATATATATATATATATACACATACACACACAAATATACATATGTATCTATATACTGAGAGCTTTTTTCCCATTATAAGGGATGTAGCCCAGTCAGAGGCATGTACCTATTCCCACTCATTTCACTCCCTTCCACCAGCACTCCCATTTCAGTTCCTCATGGATGATGGGTCATCCCTGTATCTGTCAACTGGCCTGGGTCAAATGCAATGCAGCAAGACATGGTACATCCACAGTAAGGCCACCCCTCTCTCCATCCCCTCATGCAGAAAAAGAGAAGACAGGGAGAAATCCCTTCTCTCAATCTACAATGTACCTCCACCTCTACTCCTCCCTTTCCTGCCACATGTGACCCCAAATACCTAAAGTTATCCACTTCCTCCAGCCTCTATCCTTTTAGACTTACATCCAATATATACATATATATATATATTTACATTATATATTCTTATGTAGTAAAATACTTTTATGTTCAATAAACTGTATGCCTAAAATATAATCTTGCTGATATATTTGTCAGGTGACAAGCTGTCCATGGCCAATGTTCCCAGATCCTTCTTTTCCTTTGCATTCATTTGTATCTGTCTCATTTCCCACTGAATAATTTATTGATAGTCTTTCTGTGACTTTGCCCATTTCCAATACACTTTGTACTTTTTTTTTTTTGGCATTGATATTAATTTTCCATTCTTGACATAAATATTGTCAAGATCTTTCTGTAACAACTTGCAGTTTTCCTCATCTTTTATTGTTCTCATGATCTAAGCATCATCTGCCCACATGTTAACACAGCTTGGAAGTGTGCATGTGCATTTACCTAATCATATCTACTACACATGATTTTGTCTTTAGATGAATCACAATAAGTTGTAGTGAAAATCACACTGCAGATGTACAAAGATGAACCAAAGACTATAAAAATATTGAGATTATTTAAAGAAGAATATAAGTCTATTAGGTAATGAAAATATCAATGTTTCTCAAGAAATAACTTGAGGAAACATAGAGAAAATATCTAAAAGCAAATAGGATGTAATAGCAAGATCACCCTCAAAAATATTTTTGATTTAAATGGAAATACTAATAACTGCAAAAATTACTTAAGTGATGATGGATGATGCTCAAGATGAGAGTAATGAGAAATATGAACATTTACCATTAAAAACATTGCATCTCTGGTAACCATAGCAATAGTAATGCTTAAAGAATGTTTGTTAAAGCGATGAAACTTTTGCAAGTTTTATCAGACATTACTAACCATGTTCTAAGCACAAGAAAATTCCTATGATGCAAACTCCAGAGAAATATAAAGAAACTATCTTCTGATTCATCCTATTTTGTGAACTTCAACCTATGCTGGGATCAAAATATTTGGTCAATACTACTCCTCTTCCTCTTGATGTTGTAGAGCCAAAAACTGTTTCTGTGTGGCCAAGTGGCAATTTGCTACCCATCCTGGTGAATTTTGGCTTGTCTGTCATCAGGAGGTGCCAGGGGTTGAATGACTGAGTCATCTGACTCAATTTTAGGTCATTAGTGTCATACATCAACAGCCTCCAACCATAGGTGCTGATATAACAAAACATTAAGGAAGCAAACTTTTATCTCATTTGATGATGGTAGTGCCTGGTAAACTGGTCTTCCCCTCTGTTGTGACCTCGGAGGAAAGTCATATTGGATGGACTTCATGCATGTGCTCTCGCTCTCCTGCAGCAGGAGGAAAGGCTCCAGAGGGTTTGCTTTAAGGTGAGAGGTTCTGGGGGAGGCTTACATGTTTCTTCTATTAGTCAAAGTACGATAATTAGCCATACCTTGGTATACCTGCCTTAGACAATATGTTGCAAATGGTGTGCATGCATGGGTGCTTTTTTACCTAGCTGAATATATCTATTCATATTCATCCAGAACTGTTTCTCTTCATACTCATACATGGTAGGTCAAGAACTGCATCACACAGACCATTTCAATCTAGATTATCATCATGAACCATATGATAATAATTTGTAAGGTGGACTAATTCTTTCTTCACTAATGATGTGACCAGGGATCCAACTCATGTTTTTAAAGTGATGTCTGTGTGGAAGTTTTATGTACCACTGCATTTACAGGTAAATGTCTATGCAGTGTACTGCTGGATCTCATGGCTGCAGTATGCATGCAGTTGGCCACAGTGATATTGACTGAGATTATCATAAATCAGACCATCAAAATATTAAGGAGTATATATTTATAATATATTTAGTACAGTAAACTGATAAAGTGAACTACTCTGCTTGGTGAAAATACATATACATATATATATATATATACATACAAACACACACACCAAGAGGCCCTTTCCCCTTTTTAAGGGTAGGTGAAGTGGAAAAATTAAAGCATACACCCACCCTACACTCACTGGTTGTTCCTCTTTCCTTAGCTTCTTGTGGATTAACATTCATCTGTATTCCACCACCCTTGCTTGGGTCAGAGGCAATGCAGCAAGACAGAGGAACTCCATAGTGGGGCCCAAGAGCCTAAATCAGTTTCCCCCCTTTTCATTACATGGCAGTGAGAACAACTATTTAAGTGACAATGTATTGAAGCCATAAGGCCATTGTTATAAGACAATGCTACTGCTGCTTTAGAAAGAGAAAGAATGGACATATTTCACTGTACTCTCAAAGAAAATTATGTCACAGTGTCTTAATAATCACAGGTCCCCTAAACTTGAGTTACAAATAAGGCTTGAGGAATCTGAGCTTCTTATGGGCTGAGGATGGCCAACCATAGAAATGTCACTTCTACTTGAATGTTTCTATGCAATGGTTCATGGCAGTTTTTGGAAAGTAATTACTGATACAGTATTTCAATCAATTTGTTCAGTTTACTCATTAATACTTCATTTACTGACTGTGCATCATAAAATTTAATTGATGTCCTTCAATCAGCATCAAGAACTTATCTGCAATAGCTTTTTGTGATGTAAACCTGAAATTAATACCATTAACACAATTAAATCATCCTCAAGCCAACAAATTTTAATTCTTTCTGTGCTAGGATGCCTTGGTAATTTTCTAAAGTAGGCACAGTAGATTATAACCTGCCTTTGTCAAGTGGAGATGAGAGTCAATCTCATTGAATTTATGCAAGGGAGAAAATAAGAGCTCTTGGTGATTTTTTTTTTTTTTTTTTTTTTCTATCATACTGCCTGTTGGGTAGCCTTTCAATGACATTAGGCTCAAATCTTTGGTCTCATACTTGTAATCAACTTAAAAAAAAAATCCAGAATAATACTTTCATGTGAGAGATATGCAACAGGATTATCATACCCTTGAATGCACGAACGCCATCAACTGGTCAACTGTTAACAAAGTGAACCAAAGAATCAATGTCTCTCTGAGTTACTATTGGATTCGAATTGATCTAGAATGGAATGGGAGTTCTATGCTGCTCCAGACTCACTATCTATGAACACCATATGAAAATTTAAATGCCGATCTCAGATCTCAGTCAAAAAGGGTAAACACAAGTAAATGCACATATACACACTTACACACCTGAATGCACTTGCATCTTTGACATGACATCACCATAGCAAACATGTGCCATAATTCCCATTATAGTCGAGGAACATTCTTGTTTCATTGAGTCCCTACATTCCATCCACCCAGAATCTCAACTAAGGAAACTTTTTTCACTTTTCTTTTGGGTATATGCATGACACAGTCTGCTTCCTTATACTGTTTGTTCCCCTATTACTGCGGCTGCTTTTCCACAAGAGCCTCTGATTTTCTACACTTCCTTCTGTTGCATGTTCAGGTTTTCTTCTTCAGCCGCTACATGCTCAGTCTTTTTGGCTTTGGACCACTCCTGTTGTTCTCCAGAACCAAAAATGAGGAAGAACCCAGCAGAAAACATCAGGATGCCCATTGTGATATAGAAGATGACCCTCCAAGCTTCTACTGTTTGCTGTTAGAACAAAAAAGACAGAAAAAAATTACTATTGCAAGGCCTTGGTGGGTTATTTGTTTCCTGCTGCATAATTACAGAAGAAATAGATGTGACACCTACTTATGGAAGCTTCTCTGGATATTGGATAGAATCATTCCTACCACCCCTCTTCAGAATCCATTAAAAACCTCACCTCCATCTGAAGGTACAGCCCCAAAAGGCTGCTACTTGGTGTCCAAACCAGATCTAAAAATTTTCTATCTTAATTTTTATTTATCCCCCACTCCCTTTTCACACACTGAGAGAGCTGACAACCAATAACTGTGCCCTTCCTCCTCCTGCTAGCAAGTGACATCAAAACACACACTCAATATGATCCACTTCAAAACCATAATCAAATTTAATACTAGGTATGATGGATGGAGAGGGGCCAATGACAGGTACCTGATCATGGCGGTCCTCAAAAGATTGACAGCAGAACAAATGATCTCCCTGCTGTCCATTTGCAAAACCTATTAACCCCCTAAAATCCATCTGAAGGTCTCTAGGGTGGGCACAAAATTTTTCAATTTCAACTGCTCCCCACCTACTTTCAGCTAGTGTCACAGGAAAAGTCCTACATTATTACGACACAGAAACTTGTCAAGATTTTCATCCCAGAGATCTATGGGAGGACCTAAGGTCCACTGCCAGCACTGTACAGCTATAGGTTTCCAATCAGTAAAAGAGAATGGAATATTTGGGAGTTGTGTTCAGTTATTCTGTGATAAAGTTTATTGCATTCTGTCAGAAACACCAGTCATTAGTAATGATTTATTTCCACTTTTCTAAACAGAAATTTAT
The DNA here is from genome assembly GCF_046742065.1 of Oratosquilla oratoria. Classification (NCBI taxonomy): domain Eukaryota; kingdom Metazoa; phylum Arthropoda; class Malacostraca; order Stomatopoda; family Squillidae; genus Oratosquilla; species Oratosquilla oratoria. The sequence goes on from NC_134799.1 coordinate 59,786,729, forward strand.
ATCAAAGACTTATTTCAAGATCATAAAAAAGTAATTAACTAAAACAAATACAGGCACTCCTCGTTTAACGACGACAATTGGGACCGGCTTCGCCGTCGTTAAGCGAATTGGTCGTTAAGCGAAAGTGTATACTATACGTACATGTACTGTATGTACAATGTCCAGCAATACATGTATCTTTATTTTCGTGTATTTTCCCTCTTTTATACAGTACATTAAAGCTTTATTTACTGTTTATTTACGGTGGTTAGGTTCCTGAAATTACCGTATATGACCAAATCCACGTATGCTGACATTCCATATTGAATACCGGGGTATTTTTTTAGTTTCGACCATGGGCGCAATATAGCAATAGAAAATTAATTATTAATTTTGTAAATTAAAATGTATCAACGTAATATGCAATTTTGTGGGCGGAAATGAAAGTAAAAAATACCATGCTACAAGAAAATATGCTAATGAACGAAGTCGGTAGCATAGGATTGGGACGCCATCTTGTCGTCTGCCAACGTCTCTCACGACGACGACAACGAGGACGAGCCGGATGACATTTAATTTGCAGGTAATGATTTATCAAACACAGGTCAGGTTAGTTTAGTTTAGGTTAGACGAATTCATCATCCTTTTATTTCTTCGACATCGGCATCTATCATAACATAGTGTACCATTCGTCCGACATGACTTCGTTACTTACGAAATTTGTTTTAGCACTTTTTTTTTTCCGCTCACAAAATTGCATATTACTTTGATACATTATAATTTACAAAATTAATAATTAATTTCCATTGCTATATTGCTCCCATGGTCGAAACTAAAAATTTACCACTACCGGTATATACTGTACCCCAGGTAGTTTTTTCGGCTTGCAGTACGGTAATGTAGACCTAACCTTCAGAACACTTTACCTCACAGCTAATATACACCGTACAAGTTCAATTATAACATCATACAAATTTGCCTCAGCCAACTTAATTATCGTACACGACGTCATAACTTCGGGAGATTTACGTTAAACGTCTGTCACAAAGCCTGTCGTAACTCCGCATTGTCGCTAACCGAGTAGGTCGTTAAACGAGGAGTACCTGTACATAAGAATGACACTAGCAAATAGGCTAAATATATGATCACTGGACTCTACTTACATTGCCATGGGTCATGTAGCCAACGAAGGATGGCACCACAATGCCTGGGATAGTGGCAACAGTGTTGGAGATACCCATCAGTGTGCCAGCGAAAGATGGTGCAATGTCAATGTGGTTAGAGAGGAAACCAGAATACATGGCACCATAGAACATGGTACCTATGGTCAACAAAACGACAGCAAGGTCTGTATTGCAGCCCACATAGGTCACAAGAACCAGGCACAAGGCTGGCAGAAGTGCAGCTGTAAGAGAAAAAATATATAATATAAATAAATAAAATAAATATATAAAAACATGATTCTTGCATAAAAATGTGTGATTAGGGTATGCATGGTCACTATAAGACATTGTTTGTTGTATAACCTGGGGCCTAGAATGGAACACTTGAGTAAACCCCTATTGGTCGAGTGGACACTAGTTTTACTCTAATAGTAAGACTAGGATTTTTCTTATGTAAGGAATTGAACCAGGTACACAAGGCACCTAAATCACCCCCTATTCCATTATGCCACAGAACAAGTTAGTGGAATGGAAAATATACATACTTAAAAATAGACAAGGTCAAGCAGTAAAGAGGGGAGGCTTCTGTGCCAAAGGTTGCAGCCCTTTCTAACAACCTTTGGCACATAGGCCTCCCTCAGAAATCACCAGTGACTTTGCTCACCCCTAGTCAACCATGACCAAAGAAACAACATAGTATCTCTTATATAAGTGACCTGTGGGATAATCATGTCTCTTGCAGGATACTCATGGCTACCAGGTAACTGGTAATAGCCACCAGATTGTCCCATAAGTTACTAGGAAGAAATGTTGTTGTCCAAGTAGAGCCTGGGTAGGACAGTTAAGGATGAGGAAGATGAGGTATTATCATCTGTGTGAGATGCTGGGGCAACAGATTAGCAGATCTAACTTAAACACTTTTTCTATCTGACCATGTGCCCTAGAATCTTCCTACAGTTGTTGATGTAATTTCTCTTGCATGCTGCAGTTTATGCTTCCTCCTTGCCACCCATGATACAAGATGATCCTATTTCTATCCTGAAATTATTACATATTTTCTTTTATCTACTGCATCCCTATTTTTACATATCTTCACTAGAGGTGCAGTGCTGTCAAAGATAGCTGTAGTGCTCCAGCACCTCTACAAGTGGGTGGTGGCCTAAAATACTTATAATACTTTATAGTGAACTTCTCTAATCATTTTATACCCTTTTGAATCAAGTGAACAATTCTTTCTCATTTCATATGTATAAAGAAACATGAGAGATGGCAGACTTTTGTCAGGCCCTCCTGAGCTGTACCTACAAAATTGGCACTGCACTACTGATCTTCACAACTACTTTCTGTATCGTAGTAATCATTCTGGCACCACATATATTGGGTGTCAGAGGTGGCACTACACTGTTCTTTCCTCATCTGTTGTTTTATGACCTTTCTCAGTTTAACTTTTTTATTCCATGAATTATCCACCATTCTCTTTGTTTTTCCATCAACTTTTATATATTTTATTTTTACTTGACCTTAGTATTATTATGCTAAAGTGGTTAATTTCTGCTTTCTGTTCCTTGTTAAGAATAATCACTTTATCTAATAGGCACCCTTAAGTCTTTTATCTTGGATTCTTTATCAGACCTTTGATCTTTGAGTACTAACTTCAACAAATATCTGACTGATGTCCTGGGATCAATTTTTGATTCTCTGTTGACTTGTTAATTCCCATCACTTCTTGTCCATTTCATTTTCTTCATGAATGATGGTTTTATCAACCTTTTCCTTCTCACAATTAAAACCCTTAAAATCTTTAATGGGTTTTTTCCAGTAGACATGGATGTATCATGGCTAGGTTCTACTTTTTGCATATCTTTGACCCTCACATGTTGACACATTAAACTAAGATTTATACAATAAATCTAGTATTGTAGCTGCTAACCTGTATCATGACTAGGACCCCACAATGTAGTTTACTACTTACCCACAGCTGTAGATAGCTTGCGAGCAAAGGTAGTAGTAATCACATTGCGACTTCTTAAGAGATCAAGAGTCTGGCCCATGCCTATAGTGAAGATCCAGTTGCAGAGGAAGGGGACAGCAGAAAGTCCTGCATTCTGAAAAAAGTATGAGGGGTCAGTCAGACTATAATTGTAGCAGAAGTAGGGTTTCAAATCAAAATGTTGTGTGCAAGATTGAGGAAATGGGTGGCGCTCAATCAACCATCAACTTTACCAGGACAAAGACAAATTATCATTTCAGTCTGAGAGCAACCTCTTCCCAATGCTTCCCAAAACCTCCAACCACAGGAAGTGGAGGTTCCTTAGGAATTACATACCGATTTGATGTCGAATTTGAGGATGTATCTCATGTATGTGGGGAGTTTGACGAGAAGCATGTACCAACCCCAATTGCTGCATGTGTGCGAGACAATAATGGCCCACATTGGCATTGATGTGAAGACCTTTTTCCATGGCACTGAGAGTTTCTGCAAGAAAAAAAGTTTATGTTGAACTGCAGCAATATCAAATGGTGTCTCTATCACTCCCTCCCTCTATGTATTTACTTAATTGTAGTATACTGGAAAGGAACAACATTTCAGGGGTCCTGTCTCACACCTTCCAATTATCATATACAGTAAGTCCTCATTATACGGTACATATGCGTTCCTGAAAAACTTACCGCAAATTGAAATTATCGTATACCAAACCCATTATAACATGTAATAATAGGATATGGCAGACATACCTTCTCCATGCTCTTTCCTCCTCAAAACATCTAGCGGATACTGTATCTGTGAATTTTTCTTACCGTAAATAGAATCGAGGGTAGTAATTACCGAATACCGTAACTGTGAATTTACCGGATAAAGAATTACCGTATAAAGAGGACTCACTGTACAAAGATCCAAATTCATGTTTGGTTCCAAGTTTGGCCATTTCCTTAATTTCCAGTTTTCATATATAAATTTGAAGTCACGTATTGTTTCAGTTTGTGTTACATTGCTTTCTAAGCTATCCCAAGTATCTATGCATATCCTAATCAAGAGATCTGTAAATTTGTGTGTGTGTATTTACCTAGTTGTATTTTACGGGAAGGGGAGCTATGCTCGTGGGGTCCCGTCTTCATATCTCATTTTATCTAAACTATTTTTAAATTCATGTATTGTTTTTGCACACACCACTTTCTCATCTAACTTGTTCCAACTGTCTATTACTCTGTGAGGAAAGCTGTTCTTTTTCAGGTCTCTTCTATAGCTGTCCTTTTTTATTTTCTTTCTATGTCTTCTTGTATTTCTATCATCCCATTTTATCAGATTCTCTCTATCAGTAATTTCTATGCCTTTCATGATTCTGTAAATAGTTATCAAATCTCCTCTCTCTCTTCTTTACTCTAGTGTCTGTAGTTCAAGTTTTGCTAGTCTCTCTTCATATGATAGTTTTGTGAGTGTAGGTGCCAATTTTGTAATTGCTCTTTGTATTCTTTCAAGTTTTTTTATACATTTTTTTGTACTTGGTGACCATATCGTTGCTGCATATTCCAATCTTGGTCTTATCAGGGTGATTAGAATTTTCTTCACCATTTCTTCATCCAGATATGTAAATGCAACTTTGATTGTTCTTATTAAATTATAGGTTTCTCCAAAAATCTTATTTATATGTTTCTCAGATGACATATTATTCATAACAATGACTCCCAGGTCCTTTTCATATTCTACTTTTTTTATTCCTTCTCCCAATTTATATGATCCTGTTATTCTGTTTTTACTTTTTCCAAATTCCATTATACTACACTTCTTTGTATTGAACTCCATTTCCCACTTCCTACTCCATTCCTGTACTTTGTTTAGATCTCTCTGTAGTGATTCACAATATTCTTCCGTGTTCACTTTTTTCAATAGTTTTGCATCATCTGCAAAGAAGCTCATATAGCTTTCAATTCCTTCCTCCATATCATTAATATATATAGCAAACATTATTGGGGCCAGAACCGTTCCTTGTGGAACACCGCTTATTACTTCATCCCAGTTTGAGTGTTGGTCTCTTATCACTACTCTCATTTTTCTTTCTTGCAAAAAGTCTTCCATCCAATTTAGTTGTTGTTGTTGTTGTTGTCGTTCCCTAGACTGTCTGTCCGAGCAGTCCCGTCTCCCCAAGGAATGCCATAGCCGAAACTGGGTTTTCCCACAAATCCTTTATAGAGCATATGTTGTGTTGTTTGCGTACATGATTGTGTATAATGCAGTCTTCCATTATGTGTTGTATGGTATGGGGTGAAGTGTTACATCCTGGGCAGCTGTTCACAACGCAGTCATCCAGCCTCTTCTGGTAGCTTAGAAGTGCTGGGTGGTGACAGCACCTCAGTCAGGCCAAGTGGACTCTGTCCTTTCGTGGGAGAGAAGATTCAGAAGGGTGGATATCAGGGGGTCTGGCATGCAGCAGTGTGTTGTCTTTCAGTGTGTTAATGGAGCGGTGAGTGATATGATTATGAATATGTTTCCGGAGGCTGGTATTTGGTGGTTGTGGAGGAAGAGAAGAGAGTATCTGAGCGTGATAAAGGTCTTTGGGTGTTGTTTTAATGTTTCTTGGTGTGTGTGGGTGTTCTGTTATGTAGTGTAGCGGGTGTAATGTGTTTGTGGTGGCTGCGGCAAGTGTTTGTGTGCCTCTCATGTCGAGGTGGTCCTTGACTTTGAGGACTTTTGTTTCATGGTGTAAATGGTCTGTAGGTGTTGTATTTGTGCAGCCTGTAATTGTTTTTAGGGCTTTGTTTTGTATGATTTGAAGGGTGTTGTGGTGTGTCTCACTGAGATTAGGAGCCCATGCAGGACTCGCATAATTCAACACTGAGCGTATGCATTGTTTGTATATTGTTATATTAGTTTCTTTGTTTTGTCCAAATGTTGTTCCAGTGATTGACTTAAGTGCGTTAAGTCTGGGTGTGCATTTGTTTTTTATGTTTGTGATGTGTTGTTTGAAAGACATGGATGTATCGTATGTTACACCAAGAATTTTCGGTGTGTTTGTGTGTGGTATTAGAGTGTTGTTGATGTAGAGATGAGGTATGTATTTGTGTTCTTTTGTCCAGTTTGTGAGAAGTGTTGCTGTAGATTTGGTTGGAGCTATTTTGAGTCTGTTTGTGATGAACCATGTGTTGAGTGTGTCAAGGTATGGCTGGATTATTTCTGCAGCTTTGTCTGTGTTACGATGTGTGCATGTGATTGTTATGTCTTCTGCGTAGGAAGAGATTTGTATTTCTGAGGTGTCTGGCGTGGGTAAGTCATGCATGTATAGATTAAATAGTGTGGGGGATAGAACCGAGCCCTGTGGTACTCCGTTCTTAATGTTTCTGATGTGCGATGATTGGCCATTATATGACACGTAAGCATTCCTACCTGCCAGATAATTGGCCAGCCATCTTTTGGTGTTATTGTGCATGTCTGTGTTATATATTTTATTTGTTAGGTTGTGGCGGGGGATAGCATCAAAAGCTTTACTAATGTCTAATGTTATAAGAAGTGTTCTTTGGTGGGGCCTATCTGAATTGATGCCATCTAAAATTCTTTGTGTGAGGTTTGTCAGAAGAGTGTTTGTGGAGTGTAGTGGCCTAAAACCGTGTTGTGAGTCAGCAAGGGGAATATGTGGTGTGACAAGTTTAAGTATTAGGCGTTCAATGACTTTAGAGGGGGTGCAGAGAAGTGTGATTGGACGGTGCGATGTTGGGATTGTTGGGTCTTTGTTCGGTTTTGGAATGGTGATTATTTTACCATGCTTCCAGATGTTGGGTATAGTGTTGTGTGAATAGCTGTAGTTTGCAATGTTTGTGAGTGCGTGTATACCTTGTGGTCCAATGTGTTTTAGGTGGATGTTGCTTATGTTATCAGGGCCACAGGCAGATGAGTGCTTGAGACTATGTATTATGAGTTTTGTCTGACTGTCTATGAAGGGTATATAGTCTGAGTCTGTGGGAAAGTCTTTCTTACATCGAATGGTGCGTCGGTCGTCAGGGTGAGAAGTGAGATGGCTTGTCTGTGCAAAATGACGTATGAGTGCGTTTGCTTGTTGTCTGTTTGAGGGTAGATTATCTGTTGTTGTGATTATTGCTGCGTGAGAGCGTGTAGTGTTACTGTTGGATAGTGTAATGCTGTTGAGTGTTTTGTACAATTTGCTGGTGTTTGTTTTGTGATCAAGTGTATTGATAAAGTTTTGCCAATTTTGTGTTTTTTGTTCATGTATTTTATTGGCAATCACAGTGTTTAGTGTTTGTATTTGGTCTGCTATGTTTTGAGGGATAGGTGTGGGGGTATCGTGTTTAAGTGTGTCACATTGTCTGATGAGGCTTTGGATTTCTGGTGTGAAGTTGGGGTTGTGTGATTTTCTGTTGCCTCTAGGGATGTATCTCTTGTCTGCATTTTGTATGATTGTATTAAAGTGTGCACAGCATTGTTTATGTTTGTGATTGGTGTACTGTTAAGTGTTTCAAAATGTTGTTCTGTCTCTTCAGTAAAAGCTTCCCAGTTAGCTCTCTTGTAATTGGTGTAAGTGTGTCTGTGGCCGACTGGGGTGCATCTTGTTTTGGTGGTGATGATGATTGGAAGGTGGTCAGAGCCAAGGGTTCCGACCACTCTCCATGATGTTGTTGGGGTTAGGCAGGGGGAGCAAAAGGTGATATCAGGAGAGGAGGGAGTGTAGAGGGCTTGGTGTGGGATATGTGTATGATTATGTGTGTTGTTCATGATAGTCAATGAGTCAAACTGAGTCTGTATATCAAGCCCTCTGTCTGTGTCAGGGTTGTCGACATACCAGGCAGACGACTTGGCGTTGAAGTCTCCACCCATGATCAGGTTGGGGATTGAGGCTAGTTGGCTAAAATGAGGCCTGAAGGTGTCTGGAACTGTGGGGGATGATTGGGGGGGAATGTACATGTTAACTATTGTCAGTGTTGATTTGTTGCCTGTGCGGATTCAAATGGATTGGATTTCTGTTGTGTTATCTGTGGTAGGGAGGAGAATTTTGGTTGTGGCACTTGTGTCCACAAAACAGATGGAGTGGTGGATCAGGGTGATGAGTCCACCGCCATAGCCGTCAGTCCGGTCTTGTCTGATGGTGGTGTAATTATGAAATGATGGTGTTTTGTGTGTCTTAGTTTTGTTTCTTGTAAAATCGCAATGTGTATGTTGTGTTGTTTAAGAAAGTGTTCAAGTTCATGTTTTTTCGTGTTAATACCGTCAATGTTGTGTTGTAATATGTTGATGTTGTGTGTTTTGTATGTGTTGTATGTTGCCGTTTGGGGTTGAGGTTGGGGTGGTAGTGGGGAAGGTGTAGGATCTGAGTCAGAGGGGGGGAAAGGAGAGATCGGGGACAAAGGAAGGGGAGTACTAATCGGGGGTAAGGGCAGAGGGAAATTGGGAGTGGGTGAGGGTGCTGGCTGTGGTTGGGGAGGTGGGAGTGGAGTTACTGGAGGGCAGGTAGAACATGTCCAAATGTTTGTGTATTGGTTTGTGTCAGCAAGTGTTGTACAAGTGAGGTGGGCCCAGTTTTTGCACATATTGCACTGAACTGAGCCCTTTGTCTGTCTGCTCGAAGTAATGGGTTTAGAGCATGTTGGGCATGTGTATTTTGTGGTGGGCCCAGGATTGCTCTCTACATCTCCAGCTAAAAGTAGAAGAAGAGGGGTGATCGCCGGAAAATCACCCCTTGGTGCAGAAAAAACGTAATATTGCATGTTGGGAAAAAGGATTGTGGTACTCCCCAAGGTAGGCGTAGCTCCTCTTGGGGATCGGTGCCACCTGTGTAGAGCCGGTGGCCAGGGGTAGTTGCTGCCATTTGGCCCCCAACTCTTGAGGTTGGGGGGTGGTCCCACGACGTAGACGCTGCAGCTCCAGGACCTGGCCTATAGTTGTTAGGGTCTTCTTTATTTTCCCCTTTATATATAGGTACTATATTTGCTCCAATTTAGTAGTTTGCCCTGTATTCCTCCTTCAGTTTCTAATTTCTTAAGCAACTTTTTATGTGGTACTTTGTCAAAAGCTTTTTTTAGGTCTAGAAATGCGCAATCAGCCCATCCATCTCTTTCTTGTATTATATCTATTAGCCTTGAATAGAAACATATTAAATTGGTGACGCATGATCGTCCTTGTCTGAATCCAAATTGTCTTGGATTTAGCAGGTTTTTTCTAAATATTTTACCCATCTATTTTTCACAATTCTTTCACAAATTTTTGCTATTGTACTTGTTAGAGAGACTGGCCTATAGTTGTTAGGGTCTTCTTTATTTCCCCCTTTATATATAGGTACTATATTTGCTTTTTTCCAATCTTCTGGAACTTTACCTTCTTTCAAGGAACTGTTTATTATGCTATATATTATGTCTGTCAGTTCATTCCTGCATTCTTTCAGTATCCAGTTTGCTATTTCATCTGGTCCATGCGATTTTCTGACATCAAGATTACTCAAGTGTTTCAATATTTCATTCTTTGTTACTTCTATTTCTTTCATAGGGGGGACTTTCTCTTTCCATTCAATCTCTTCAGGTTGTATGTTCTCCCTTGTAAACACAGATTTAAAATGTTTGCTCATAATTCCCGCCATTTCAATTTCCTCTGTGTATTCAATTCCTCCTTGTCTTAATTTCTCCAAATCTTGTTTATTTTTCAGTTTGTTGTTTACAAATCTGTAGAATAGATTTGGTTGATCTTTACATTTTTCTATGACATCTTTTTCATATTTTCTCTTTTCCTCTCTGCACGCTTGTACATATTCATTTCTATAACAAGTATATATTTTCCATTTTTCTGGTTTTTTGTTTTTCTTCCATTTAGCCCAAGCTTTGTCTCTTTTGTCTTTTATCTCCCTACAACTTTTTTTGTACCAGCACTTTATATATTCTTTTTCCTGTTTTTGTCTTGGGACATACTTTTCTACTACCTTTTTATAGATTTTTGTCAAAATATTCCATTTCTCTTCTACTGTTGTATCTTCTTTGTGTATTCTTTCCCAGTTTTCATTTTGGGAGAATTCTCTTAATTTATCAAAATTTGCTTTTTCATACATCAATCTTCCTTTTCTATATTGTTCATTTCTTTTTATGTATTTTTTCTCATTTAGTTCTAGTTCTATCAATATGTGGTCACTTTTGCTTATTGGTGCCTGGTATTCTATCTTTTCCACTATTTCAGGTTCTGATGTGAATATTAGGTCTAGTCTCGATGGTTCTTCATCATTTCTATACCTGGTGTTCTCTTGGATCCATTGTGTCATTGTGTGGTCAGTAATCATCTCAAGTAGAATACTTCCCCATGAGTCTTCTCCACCCTTTACGGTCATCTCTTCCCAGCATATTTCTTTGCAATTATAGTCGCCCATCAAAACTATTCTTCCTCCCTCTTCCATTATCTTGTTTAGTGTTATTCTTGTGTCTTCTAACATGCTTTTATGTTCATTCTCTTCCCACGAGGCTGTTTTGGGGGGCACGTAGTTTATTACAAATTTTCTGCTCTTCTTATCTCTATCTTCTACTTCTATCATAATCATCTCTACTGTATTGTTCCCATATGTGACACTCTTCACGCTTATATCCTTCTTAGTCAGGAACATAACTCCACCCCCTTGTTTTATCTCTCTGTTTCTAATCCAATAATTATATGTATTGTGTCCTATGCTGTTGGGTGGTAGTGGGCCTTTTAATTTTGTTTCAACAATTCCCATTATGTCCGGATCTCTTTCTTTCAGATATTTGTTCAGTTCATTCAGTCCTGTTATTAATCCATCTATATTTGTGTAGGATACTTTTAACTTTCTGTTATTTCCATTGTATTCTCTGTTTCTTTTGAGTTTCTCTCTGTTATGCTCCATTTCTTCAATTTCATATTCACTACTCTCCAGTAGAATTCTTGTTTTTCTGTCTCCGTTCTGGTCTCGTTTTTTCTCTTAGCTTCATTTTTTTTCCTTATTTCTTCCTCTCTTTCCTCTTTATTCATTTCCCTTTTTATCCATACCTTTTTATATTGTTCACTTGTTGCTAGTTTCCCTGTTTTGGATAAGATATTCTCTGCTGTCGTTTGTGACCTGAATTTAATCTTAATTGGTCTGGTCTTGTCTGTACTATATTTCCCGAGTCTGAATTTCTCTTCTATTTGTTTCATTATTTCTGGCTCATCTTCCTGAACTGATTCTAGTAAACTGCTTACTTTTTCATTTTCCTCTTTGATTCTTGTGGTTCTATCTGGGTTGTGTTTCTCTTACATTCCTAATATAATTATACATTTCTTTTTATCTGCTAAATCTCTTACTATATTCTTCTTTTGTCTTATCACTTTAATAATTGAGTCTTCATTTTGTTCTTTCATTTGCTGTTTAATTATGTCAGTGAATGCCACTTTATTGTCTTCTTGGGTTGTCTTCCAACTCATAGCTTCTTTAGCTATGGCCTCTTTGTTTTCTTTATTATTCCTCTTTAATTCTTCATTCTCCTCTTTTACTTCTTTTAACTGTCTTTTTAGTTCTTCTACTTCCTTAGTTAAGTTATTGTTTGCTTTCTCTAGTGTTTCTAATCTTTCAACCCTTTCAGCCATTTTTGAAATTCTATCAAATCTACTCTCCCAATGTTCAGTCATTTGTTCAAGTTTTTCTTCGAGTCTTGCTAGTTGGGGGAGGTTGGTATCCGTCCCCCCCTCATTAAATCCATGGAAATTATTATTCTCACCTTCCACTGTGCTACTCATATCTATGTTTCTAATCTTTACATTTTTGTTAGACCTTTCATCATCACTCAGCTGGTCAGGACCCCTTTTGTTTAAATGACGCCTGCCTGCCTGGGTCAAGTCCTCCCCTTCCTCATTTCCTTCCATTTTCCTCAGTAATCCCTCCCCTTCTCCTTTTTCCTCACTTTCCCACTACACCACGAGCAATTTCCCCCCACCCTGTAAATACAATAGGTACTTCCTTTGCTTTGGGATCCACGAAATTTCACTTTTTCTTCAGAACGTCCTCTAAGCCGTCCGTTCGTTGAAGTGTGTGTGTGTGTGTGTATTTACTTAATTGTAGTATACATGAAACGGAGCAACACTTATTGGGTCCTGTCTCCTATTTTCTAATCATTCATCTTACCCAGCCTAAAATTCATGTATGGTTCCAACTTAATCTACATCCTTGATTTACAATTATTGCATTTAGATTTGAACTTGTGTATTGTTTGAGCTAGGGCTATATCACTTCCTTAGCTATTCCAGGTATCTATGCATCTACATAGAAAACTGTATTTCTTCACATCCTTTAGACATGTGGTCTTTCTTAATTTGCTCCCATGACCTCTTAAAGCTCTCCCATCTTTAATCAGATCTCTTCTGTCAATGCAATCTATCCCCTTTAGTGACCTGAATACTGTAATCATATCACCTCTTTCTCATTATTCTTTCAAAGTTAGCAGACCCAGTGGTTTTGGTCTTTCCTCATATGGTTTATCTGCAAGGCTGGAGACTAGGTTGGTTGCTGCCCTTTGTATTCTCTCCATTTTGCTTATATCCTTCACTTTGTATTGGGACCATACTACCGACACATATTCCAGTCTTGGAGAGTTTAGAGTTTTGATGATTTTTTTTATCACATCTTCATCCATATAGTGAATGGACACTTTGATCTTCTGCAGTAGTCCATATGTCTCTCCCACAATCCTGCTGATATGTCTGTCAGGTGACAGGCTGTCTTTTATCAAGACTCCCAGGTCTCTCCTCTTTTGCTTTTGTAATGGGCTCACTTCCCAAGGAGTAGTTAAATGATGATCTTTGGCTACTATGCCTTCTTTTCATGCACATACAATAAGACTGAATTGTGTTTGCCTGTTATTCCCTACATTATCTGAGTATCTAGTTTGACATTCTGTCTAATCCTGAAGCTTCCCTCACACCCAATGATCCCAAAAGATTGAGAAACCTGGGAATTCCTACATTGGAAGAACCAAGAAAGGTGACATGATAATGATATTTAGAACAGAAAAAAATATAGAAAAAGGGACAAAGGGGATCTACTGTTATGGAATGAAAGATGAACAAGAGGTCATAGTAAAAATGAAAAAAAAAAAAAAAAAAAAAAAAATTGAAAGAGCAAGAATGTTTAAAAGATGCTAGGAAGTAGAGTGTTTCACACATTTGTATTTAGCTAACTGTAGTATCAAGGAAAGGTGCGACACGTGCGGGTCCCATCTCATACTCCCCAGTTTATCATACCTATCGTCAAGTTGTGCATATGCCAATTTATTGAATAAATTGAATGTAAATGTAATCCAAGTCAACAATATAAATTAATTTTAAGCAAAATTGAATAATCAGAGGCAAAGGGACAGCACCTCATGAGCATAGCTCCAATCCCACATGTTACAACTAGGCAAACACACACACACTCATACATTATGAATTGCAGAGTAGGAGATGGGACCATATGAACATTGCTCTTTTCCTGTACACTACAATTAGTTACTATTTTGTAAATATGCACACATGGAAAAACAAGAGGTCATGAAAAGAAACTCAAAAAGGACAACTATAGAAGAGATAGGAAAAAGAATAGCTTTCCTCACAGAGTGCTGGATATATGGAATGTCTTAGTTGAAAAAACAGTGTCTGCAAATGCTATTCACGATTTTAAGAACAAACTTGATGTTGAAAGCTACAAAGACAGGTCACCACAAGCATAGCTCCCTTCCCATATAATACAACTAGGTAAAGGTAAAAGTATGGTCCCCACACAGAGTGAAGTATATGAGCAAGATTGAGAGAATACAAAGGGCAGCAACCAAACTGGTCCGCAGCATGGCAGATAAACCCAATGAGGAAGAACTAAAAGATAAAGATGTTACAGGATTATGGTGTTCAGGTCACTACAGATAGAAGAGATCTCCTGATTGAAGATGGGAGGGCTTTAGGAGGTCATGAAAGTAAATTATGATAGACCACACATGGAAAGGATGTGAAGAAATACAGTTTTCCATATAAATGTATATGTGGAATAGCTTAGAAAGCGATACAGCTCAAGCTCAGACAATGCATGAGTTCAAATCTAAGTATGATATTTGGAAATCAAAGACATAGATTAAGTTAGAACCATATATGAATTTGAGTCTAGGTATGTTAGAAAACTAGAGAATAGGAGACAGGACCCAGTGAGCATTGCTCTTTTCTTGTATACTACAATTAGGTAAATACACACACACACACATTTCTTCACATCCTTAGACAAGAAAAACAACATATCTAGAGGATGTGAAGAAATAGTTTTCCATATAGATGCATAAATACATGGAATAGCTTAGGAAGTGATATAGCCCAATCTCAAACAATACACAAGTTCAAATCTAAATATGATAATTTGAAATCAAGTATGATAAATAATTAGAGAATAGGTGATGGGACCCAACAAGCATTATTCCTTTTTCTTTATACTACAATTAGGTAAATACACACAAACAAAGCAACCATTCCTCTCACCCCAGTACTAAGGGATAAAAGGTTGCCCTGCTCCTTGCCATTTTGCTTGGGTTAAAAGCAGTGCAGTGAGACACAAGTCTTCCATAGCATGGCCTGATGACTAGACCTAGTACCTTCCCACTGTTTTATCTTATAGCAAACCCCTATTCTGTGTAGCAGATGAAGATAATATACCTATGGGTCATGTTTTTCCTTCATACAATCATAATACATCAATTAATAAAAACAGAATCCTTTTGCCTTTTTTGTTTTTTTCCTCCACCCTTACCTCATGTGAGCCACCTGTTGGGTCCAAGCTGGTTTCGATGTATGTCTTTTCCTTGACGGAGATCCATGGGTGTTTCCCTGCACTATCATAGACGAAGATCAGCCAGAGGACGTACCACAAAAGGGAGAGGCCACCCTGCACGTAAAAGATTGATTCCCAGCCAAGCTCAGAGGCCAGAATTCCAGAGAAGGGCATGCACACCAGTGTCCCAAGTGTCATACCTAAGGTAAAGAAAAAAAAGAGTTAAATGTCATTAATGAAAACTTTTGGAGGTGAGGGGGCTGGAGAATGGGGAAAGGTGTAAAAAATACAGTGACTGCCTTGAAGTATGTAAGGGGTAACATGTGGTGGACACAATTATGAAAGTAGAAAGAGAGAACAGAGGAAATGAAAGAGGGAGTGGAGGTCCAAGAAAAATAAAAAAGTGGATAAGGATGGTGAACAAGACGCAAAAAAGAAAGAGGTTGAATCATAGAGATGGCAGGATTAGCAGGAAGGGAAGGAGGAGGGGTTTGTTGGGATTTGAGAAGATGGAAAAAAGAAGGCTCATACTAAAACAACATAGACAACACTACAAAAATTCTCCACAGAGAGATTTATGGGAGGGCCTGAGGACTGTTTCCAGCTGCTGATGGGCTGTAGGTATTCAGTAAATAAAACTTGAGGCAACAATTAATATCAATATCGTTACCTCTGTGTGTATGTGTATTTACCTACTTGTACTATACAGGAAGAGGAGCTATGCTTGAAGTGACCTGTCTTTGTATCTCTCAGCATCTAGTTTGTTCTTAAATTCTTGTATGGGTTTTGCACACACTATTGTTTCATCTAATTTGTTCCAGACATCCACCACTCTTTATGAAAAACTATTTTTTCTCAGATCTCTTCTATAACTATCCTTTTTGAGTTTCTTTTCATGTCCTCTTATTTTTCTTTTATCCCACTTTAATAAGTCTTCTCTGTCAAGGACATCCATACCTTTCATGATTCTATAAATGGCCAATAGATCTCCTCTTTCTCTTCTTTGTTCCAGGGTTGGGGTCATCTGTCATTGCTCTTTGGATTCTTTCTAATTTCTTTATATTCTATTTTGTACTGGGTGTCCATAGTGTTGCAGCATACTCCAATCTTGGTCTTATCAGTGTGACTAATATTTTTTTTACCATTACTTCATCCAAATAATTAAAAGCCACCTTTATTGATCTTAGTAAATTGTAGGTTTCTCTGACTATTTTGTTTATATGCTTGTTTGGGGACATGTCCTAGGTCATTTTCAAAGCTTTCTTTACTTCCTTTGTACCAATTTTATATTGTCCTGATATATTTTTATTTTATTTTTCCAAACTCTATTATACTACTTTTCTTGATGTTGAAGTTCACCTCCCACTTTTGGCTCCATTCCCAGACTTTGTCCAGGTCTCTCTGTAGTGATTCAGTCTTTTTCTACACTTACTTTCTTTAGTAGTTTTGCATCATCTGCAAAGAAGTTCATATAACATTTTACAGTACATCTTCATCCATGCCATTTATATATATAGCAAACACTATTGGAGAGCTAATACTGAACCTTGTGGGACTCCACTTATCATTTTTTCTCAGTTCGAGTTTTTATCTCTAAGTACCACCCTTATTTTTCTCCCATGCAAGAAATCTTCCATCCATTCCAATTATTTCCCTTGTACACCTCCTGTTGTTTTGAGTTTTCTTAATAGCTTTTTGTGTGGTACTTTATCAAATACCTTTTGTAAATCCAGGAAAGCACAATCTTCCCATCTGTTCTTCTCTTGCATCATATCTATTAACCTTGAATAAAAACAAATCAAGTTTGTGGCACATGATCTTCCTCGTCTAAAACCAAATTGTTTTGGATTCTGTATATTGTTTTCTTCCAGATGTTTACTCCATCTACTTTTGATCACTTTTTCACATATTTAAGCTGGCTATTGTACTTGTAAAGGAGACCGGTCTGTAGTTTGTGTATTTACCTAGTTGTATTTTACGGGAATGGAGTTATGCTTGTGGTGTCCCGCCTCCATATCTTGTTTTATCTAGACTGTTTTTAAATTCATGTATCGTTTTTGCACACACCACATTCTCATCTAAACTGTTCCAAATGTCTATTATCCTGTCGGGAAAGCTGTTCTTTTTCAGGTCTCTTCTATAATTGTCTTTCTTGATTTTCTTTCCATGTCCTCTTGTATCTCTACTATCCCATTTTATTAGATCCTCTCTATCAATAATTTCCATGCCTTTCATGATTCTATAAATAGTTATCAAGTCTCCTCTCTCTCCTCTTTGCTCCAATGTCTGTAGCTCAAGTTTTGCCAGCCTCTCCTTATATGATAGTTCTGAGAGTGTTGGTGCCAATTTCGTAATTGCTCTTTGTATTCTTTCAAGTTTTGTTATACATTTTTTTTGTACTTGGTGACCACGTCGTCGCTACATACTCCAATTTTGGTCTTATCAAAGTGACTAGTATTTTCTTTACCATTTCTTCATCCAGGTATGTAAATGCCACTTTGATTGATCTTATTAAATTATAAGTTTCTCCAAAAATTTTGTTTAAAAGTTTCTCAGGGGACATATTATTCATAATAATGACTCCTAGGTCCTTCTCTTTTTCCACTTTTCTAATTTCTTCCTCTTCCAATGTATATGATCCCACTATCCTTTTTTTGCTTCTTCCAAATTCCATTATTCTACACTTCTCAATGTTGAATTCCATCTCCCACTTCCTACTCCATCCCCATACTTTATTGAGATCACTCTGCAGCAATTCACGATCTTATTTGGTGTTCACTTTTTTCGACAGTTTTGCATTGTCTGCGAAAAAGCTCATATAACTTTCAATTCCTTCTTCCATATCATTTATATATAGCAAACACTATTGGGGCCAGTACTGTTCCTTGTGGAACTCCACTAATCACCTCATCCCAATTGGAATGTTTGTCTCTTATCACCACTCTCATTTTCCTTTCATGCAAGAAGTCTTCCATCCACTTAAGTAGTTTGCCCTGTATTCCTTCTGCACTTTCTGATGTCAAGGTTTGTTAATTGATCCATTATTTCTTTTTGTGTTATTGTTATTTTCCTCATGGGGGGAGATCACACCTCACTTCCTTCGTCCCAATGTTGTACTTTTTCTCTAGTGAAAACAGACTTGAAGTGATTGTTCATGATTTCAGTCATTTCTGGATCTTCTGCTGCATTTCTGTGATGTAGTTTCCCCATTTACTGTTTATTTTTAAGTTTACCATTCACATATCTACAGAATAGTTTGGGTTGATCTTTACATTTTTCTAAAATGTCTTTTTCATATTTGTTTTCCTCTCTGCACACTTTTACATATTCATTTCTATGGTTGATACTTTTTTTGCCATTTTCCAGTTTTTTTATTTATTTTTTTATCTTTTCTTCATCTTTTCCATGCTTTATCTCTTCTAGCTTTCGCCTCACTCCATCTGCTGTCAAATCAACATTTAATGTACACCTTCTCTTGTTTCTGTTTTGGTATGTATTTATTCACTCCTTCATTATAGATTTTCATCAAGATCATCCATTTCTCTTCCACTTTTGTCTCTTCAATGTATAACATTTCCCAATTTGCATTTTCAAAGAATTTCTTAAGTTTTCTAAAATCCGTTTAGCTGTACATCAATCTTCCTTTTCTGTATTTTTCATTTCTCTCCATATATATTTCTTCCTTTAGTTCAGCCTCTATTAGTATGTGGTCACTCTTTCCAAATGGTGTCTTGTATTCAATTTTATCCACAATTTCAGGTTCTGTTGTAGATATTACATCTAGTCTCAATGGTTCTTCATCACTTCTGTATCTGGTATTTTCATTTACCCATTGTGTTATTGTATATTCTATGGTCATGTCAAGTAATATATTTCCCCATAGATCCTCCACCTTTCACTGCCATCTTTTATCAACAGATTTCTTTGCATTTGAAATCTCCCATAAGTACTAGTTTACCTCCATCCTTCAGTATCTCATTTAATGAATGTCTTGTGTCATCTAACATTTTTGAATGCTCACCCTCTTTCCAAGAGTCCATTTTTGGAGGGACATAAATCACCACAAACTTTCTACTTTTCATGTCACTGTCTTCAACTTTTATCAGGATCCTTTCCACACTGTTTTTACCCTCAGTAACCTTTGTCACATTTACATTTTTCTTGGCCAAGAACATAATTCCTTTGCCCTGTTTCTAATTTCTGTTTTTAATCCAATACTTGTATAACCCATGTCCAACACTATTAGGTGGTGGACCCCTTAATTTCATCTCCACAATTCCCATTATGTTTGGTTTTTCATCTGATAGTTAATCATTTAGTTCATTCAATCCTGAGATTAATCCATCTATGTTAGTGTAGGCCAATTTAAATTTTTTCCTTCTTCCTGTTTTCTGTTTCTTTTGTTTCGCTTACCTTGATGTACCATTTTCTCAGCCTCATGTCTGTGACCCTCTAATAGGACTCCTTGCTTTCAGTCTCTATTCTCTTAGTGTTTTTTTTTTTTTTTTAGCTTCACCTCTTAGTGTCTTCTCTCTATTTCCTCAACATTCATTTCTCTTTTCATTCATATATTGTTGTAATGTTCACTCTTTGCTAACTTGCTTTTAATATGTCTTCTATTTGTGACCTTAGTTTTATCTTTAAAGGTCGATTTCTTACTTTGGTATATTGTCCTATTCTATACACTTCCATATCTTTCTCTACTTCCTGGTCATCTTGTATTTCTTTTAGAATTGTTATTCCTATTTCTTTTTCTGATTTTTCTCTCATGTACCTCACCAGATCATGTTTTTCCTTTAATCCATATACCACAATACACTTTTTCCTATTCACTGTATCTCTGACCCAATATGCTTTTTCTTTGATTACTTGAATAATTGTGTGTGTGTGTGAAAACGCACCTGCATATACAGTAGAGGCAATCTTGCTGCGTTCCTGTGGAGGGGCCCAACTGGCAACCAGCACATGCATACCCGGGAGCGTGACACCCTAAGGAATAAAAGCAAACACTGTTATTTCTGACAGCACACCTATTTAAAAGTTGAATCAGAATTTTATAAAGTATATAATTTTTGGTTTTCAAGACGAAATGATGATAGGAAAAGTAAATTTACAATTAAAATGATAAGATGAAAATAAAGTCATTTTGAAGGATTTGAGTCATAACACTTCAAAATTGTCCTTATCTTATATGGAAAAGTGATGAGGTCTAGTTCAGTTGCAAACATGAACATACTTTTTTGGAAGGAATGGTGCATGTTTGATATCCAACACAACCACATTTATAACAATTAGATGCACAATTGTGCATTTGAGTAGAAAAAAGAGCACTGGTAAGTATTCTGTGCAATGAGGTCTGGGTTCTGTGCCATATCAAATGTTCGTGTTTGGTGTGAAATCTATTGAAAAGTCTGCGGCTTGTGTATTGTCTGAGTGGTCCGATTCACCATGGTCTTGGATCACGTGTTGGGCTCATGATCGACAGCTACCCCCTTGGATGAGTGTGTATTTATCTACCTAGTAGTATTTTGAGGGAGGAGAGCTATGCTCGTAGTGACCCGCAGTTGTATCTTTCCGTATCCAGTTCTTTCCTAAAATCATGTATAGTTTTAGCACTCACTATTTCCCCTTTTAATTAGTTCCATGAATCTATTACTCTGTATGTATGTCTGTGTGTGAATCACCATGGTCTTGGATCACGTGTTGGACTCGTGATCGACAGCTATTTCCCTCCCAGACGAGAGCTCAGAGCTCATATATGACCGATCTATGGGTGTGTGTGTGTGTTCCTGGCCACAAACTCTGGGCAACTGCAAATGAACATTCAATTCCAGACCGCGTCGTGTTTGCGAGGCAATCTTGTGACCTCATTCTTCAAGATGAGATCACATTTGATAACGTCATTTAAGTGACGTTACACACGTTTGTAGTGGGGTTAAGTGATTCTAAGGATCTGAAGTCACTCCATTTCGAATCCGTGATGAAGCGGATGACAACACTGAACTTTTTAGTGTGAGCACTGTAGCTGTTTATGGGGCATGCCATCTGGCTCGATATCAAGAGATTGACAAAGTATTGGTCTACCCAGTTGCCAGTAGCAATTACGAAAATTATTGTGTCATTCATTTGCAAGCAACTGTACATTTGGAAATTGGCATTACATAACACTGGGTTTGGAATTCTTGTTCACTCACCCCAGCGATACCCATGACGATCCTGAGGGAGATGAGGGCAATGTAAGATGCATTGGCTGCTACTGGCGTTAGGAGGGTACACAGTGCGTTGAGAAGCGCCCCCACACCGAATACATGTTTGGCGCTAAAGTTCTCTGCTACCCATCCACCAGGCACCTATAATTAGTGATAACAATAATAATAACAATAATGATGATGATAATAATAATAATGATAGTATTATTTGTGACGATGATAATAATAATAATGATAGTATTATTTGTGACGATGATATTAAATATGTAGCCTATTATGTATACCAAAGGTTTCATTCCTAGTCAAAGTACAACAACAACAATAACCGCTCAGTCTGACACAACCAGAATTGGGTGTCACTGCAGCAAGAATTTTAAATATTCTGTAACGGACAATGAGAATGGTACCTACCTGTGTGATGATATAACCGTAGAAGTAGGACGCTAAGAGAAGGCCCTGGATGTTCTCGTCCCAAACAAACGGCCCATCCTGCAAACAGAAGGAAGGCGGGTTTAGACCACTGGAGAGAATTTAGAGCATATATATTAACATGTAATATATATTAACATATTACATATATTAATATGTAATATATATTAACATATATTAATATGTAACATACATTAACATATATTAATATGTAATGTATATTAATATATATTAATATGTAATATATATTAACATATATGAATATGTAAT
The DNA here is from genome assembly GCF_046742065.1 of Oratosquilla oratoria. Taxonomy (NCBI): domain Eukaryota; kingdom Metazoa; phylum Arthropoda; class Malacostraca; order Stomatopoda; family Squillidae; genus Oratosquilla; species Oratosquilla oratoria. The sequence continues at coordinate 59,808,533 of NC_134799.1, forward strand.
ATATAACAGAGAAAGTGGGTCTGCCCCACACCTATCATAACTCTAACTTCCTTCCATTTCATTCTTTCCTCACACTAACTCTCCAAATCCCCCCTCCCCGCTCTCCCCCATCTTACCTATCCTGCCAGTACAACCACTGGAGATGCTAACCTGATGCAATGAGTTACAACAATGACCCTACGATTTATAACGAGAGGTGGGATGGGTAGCACGGGTCTACATGGGGCCTCAATCATTAACGGTCCTTTTCACACTTGAGTTCGTTCATGTATGGAAGAGGTTCAACTTCAGATCTTGCTACGAAAATCGGACCTACCTTCTCTTCCTCCTCCGTCCGGGACTTAAAAAAGTCGATTAATAAAACAAATACACCCGTTTCCTCCCGTCACCCTTACATCTCTCCTCTACCGCGATGTCCCGTAGGATAGAAACGCTGGTTATATCGACGAAGAGATACAATACTCATCTGATTGGTCTCCTGCACATAAGCAATAACTCGCACATCTGTTGACGTCATTCTGACCCAGTGCTCTTTCAGGCCTCTCGAATGGTTCCAGAAACTTCTAACATAATAATCATTCCATCAAAATTACACACATACACACACACATGCAGTCATAGAGTTCCTGCCTGCCACTAAGGCGATCCGGGTTCGATTCCCGCTCAGGGCTTAAATAATTTCAGTATCGTTGCGCTGAGTCGTTAATCCAACTCCCGTGGGCGGAGAGTTGTGTGTGGGTGTGTGCGCGTAAGGTCACAGCATTACCCATATATGGGTCATATATGAGCTCTCTTCCGGAAGGGAAATAGCTGTCGATCACGAGTCCAACACGTGATCCAAAACCATGGTGAAACACACACACACACACACACACACACATATGTATATATATATATATATACGTTTGTATATTATATATATTCAATTTCGAAAAAGATTTGTAGTCATGTCTTTCCTACTCTGACTTTCATTCTCTTTGTACTGCGGGTCCGACAGCACTTTTTTTTTTTTTTTTTTTTTAATTAAACTTAGAGAATGGCTCCTCTAGCAGTATGGGTTGCCGACCACTGTTCTAAACCCACGCCTAGAGTGGGTGGTGTGAGCAACACAGGGGATTTCAACACGGCGCGAAGATTGCAGGGATGAAAAAAGTAAATGTTCGGGGGGGGGGGGTATTGCATCAAATATAAGTGGAGAATAGATGTTACAGAAGGGAACAGGTGATATAGGCTGGACGGGCATATACTCGTAAAGCGACGCTTACAATAGCTCTATATATGACGTCACCGGTCTTTTAGCAATGGAATGAACAAAGAACTCGATGCAAAATGCGGACTATTCAGCCAACGAGGAGGAAAAGGAGAGGGTATTCAGTGCCTGCACATGTAATCCCAACCAAGGTCTTTCTGGCCATTGTCTCCGAGACAGCTGCCTCGGAGGATGCAGGGTCAATTACTTTGATACATTTTTCAACGACTTTTTCGTTGTGTCAATCCCTCTCACCAACGTCCACTTTTATCTTTCTCGGGAGATACATACAACTAACCAGCATCGCCAAAAACGGAAGAAGGAGCCGGAAAAAAAAAGGAGACGTTAAATCTCTTTCATGTCACTACTACCTTACAACGAACCTGCTGGGTAACTACAATCGGTATCTGTTTGCACAGTCAACGGTCGTAATGGATGTTTGCCAAACTGTGCTCAGGTGATATTAACATTTACATCTGCATGTGTATACATGTGAATGTGTGTGTGTGTGTGTGTGTGTGTGTGTGTGTGTGTGTGTGTGTGTGTGTGATTGCCTGCGTGTGTGTGTGTGATTCACCACGGTTTGGGATCACGCGTTGGACTCACGATCGACAGCCTTTAACTACCCGGACAAGAGCTCAGAGCTCGTATGACCGATCTACGAGTAATGCTGTGACCTTACACGCACACACACACACAATTACCCGCCCACGAGAGTTGGAGTTATGATTCACAGAGCAGCGATACTGAAAATTTTCAGCCCAGGGCGGGATTCGAACCTGGACCGCTGTGACAGCAGTTGCGATCACTACTACTGCGCCATCAAGCCATGTGTGTGAGTGCGAGTGTGTGTGTGTGAGTGCGTGCGTGTGCTTGTGTGTGTGTGTGTGTGTGTGTGTGTGTGTGTGTGTGTGTGTGTGTGTGTGTGTGTGTGTGTGTGTGTGTGTGTGTGTGTGTGTGTGTGTGTGTGCGCGCGCGCGCGAACATTATTGTATACGTGTGTGCCTGCGTGATATGTCAGATCTGGGCAGGTATTAAAACAAGACACAAGCAAAGAAAAAGAAAATATATACTGGGGGACCAAAATACGCAGAGAACAACGTGACGGGCAGACAAAAACTTGCGAAGGAACATACAGAATTAAAACTATCTAGAGGAAAGCTGTCGAGTGGTGGAGTGTACAGAGCAAGAGGTATGTCCTTGATACGTGTTTACTGAGGCCCATGGCAGGAAGATGAATTCTATTCACACATTCCCTTCCTTCTCTTTCTCCTCGCCTCCTTACTTAAGTCTCGGCGCTCAACACAAGCATTCTTCCGAAGCAAAACGCCAAACTTCAACGGGTTTGGCATATTGAGACTTTGAGAAAGGTGGAGAGGGAAAGCCACAGGTGTGATCTGATTTTTTAGTTTTATTCCTGACCGGTTTCGCTCTTAGCTTCTTCAGAGGACTGTGAAGCTAGGAGCGAAACCTGTTAGGAATAAAACTCAAGAATCAGAGCCAGACCCGTGGCTTTCTCTTTTTGAGCTTAGCATATCCTTGAAGTATAGAGGGTTAGTAGGGAGAATAACCCTAAGAACATGTCACTGGGAAAGACCAAGTCCATAGCAACACACAAATGCAGGTGCAATCTCACGATCAGACGGGAATACACTACAGCGCACATGTACACACAATTTGGTCCTGGTGATGAATGATTTCCATTGCGGGAAAGTCAATTGGGAGTAGGATGGTAACGATAACGAAGTGTCGAAAGGGGAACTCACTGCTGAATATAGTAAAGGGCAATATAATGACACAATGTATCGAAGAACCTACAAGGGTGAAGGAGATGACATACCACCCAGATTGGATTTATTACTAAGGTACCAGACATTATCGATCCCTTGAGTTTCTCAGACTAGAAGCCCGCGACCCACACTGGCTGGGAACAGTCCCTAGGCCCTTACTATATCTCTCTAAGAAGAAACTTTGTGTTCTGTTGTATAGGTGTGGGACCGTTCCTATATAACCGGCTAATTAGTAGGAGAGGAGAATCTCCAGTTGCCAGCTCTCCTCGGGGGAAATGGTGGAGGCTACAGAGATCTTGGGCCTGGTCCAGAGATCAAGCGCCATCTCTTGAAGGCTACACCTCTAGAAGGAAGCGGAGACACCGACTGTTAATTCTCCTTATGAGAAAAGGTCGAGGAAATAGTTCAAGATGATTGAGGGATTCTGGATCCAGTCGAGAGATCATGCAACTTAAGATAAAGGCGAAGGTCTTGACAGGTTTGAGGACGAGCGGCAGGGGAATGGTTCTGACACTATCAGTGCTGAAAGCGAGGATAGGTCAGCACCTGAGGGTGCTGAAATAGATTTCAGAGGTTCTGAAATAGATTTCAGGGAGTGCCGGAAAAACCTGTTCCTTGCAGTGATGTATCAGCTCTATGTAGGGCTAGAAACCAGATATCAGGGGGTACTACGCTACCAAGACCTGACTACAGGGAATACTGATGTTGGAAATGGTAAATATCCCTATTCTAGATAGCGTGGAAGCTTCTTTCAGTTAAACAAATCCGGCTGGTGCCAGATATATATTACAGCAAGTACGGCTACACCACTCCAGAATGGTTCAACAGTCTTAACACAGGCTTCTGTTTACACACGGCAGGTATTTACGTCAGCAAAACATGAGTTGGTTTTGTGCAACGCCTCACGTTTTCTAACTGAAGCATGCGTTTACCGTGCGTCGTTGCGTGTTTAATTAATTGTAGTATACGGGAAAGAATTTACGTTTGTATGATCCTTTCTTTCGTTAACTAGAGTGTGCGTGGGAAGGAGGCGTGTCCGCTTAAGGACAGACCCCCCCCCCCCAAATCATGCTCGCCTAAAATGGCTTGACAAAGAAACTGAAAAACGTATTGCTAAAAAAGACACAGGCTTATAAGAAATACAAGTGTTCTGGTGTACCTAACGACTATCAAAGTTAAGTGATATACAGAGGGATTTAAAAAAGATAAAAAAAAAAAAAGCGACAATATGAAATTAACATCGCTGATAAATCCAAAGAGAATCCCAAAAAATTCTATAGTTACATTAGAGATAAGAAAGTTATTAAGAATCAAATTGGCCCACTATTATCTGCTGACGGTCAACTTGAATATTTGAATGAAGGAATGTGTGGTATTTTAAACAACTATTTTAGCTCAGTATTCGTCAACAAAGCATCTCACACTGACATCCTAACCGAAGCCTGTGAAAAGACTCTCTACTGTAAATACAACTAAAGAAAAAAAATAAAAGGTGTATAGAAAAACTTAAAGTTAATAAAGCACCAGGGCCTGACAATTGTCATCCAAGAACCTTAAAGGAAATGAAAAACAAGATTGTTTTTTCCGTTAGCGGAACTGTCCCAAGAGAATGGAAGGTAGCTAACGTTACCCCCATATTCAGAGTGACAAAAAGAAACAAATGAACTACAGGCCAATAAGTTTAACTTCAATAATAGGAGAAATAATGGAAACTATCATCAGAGATACTATCGAACACCTTTTAGAAATAACTGTTTAATAAATGATAGCCAGCATGGATTCAGACACAAACGTTCCTGTGTGACTAAGAGGGGGTTCACACGCTCTAACGGTTGGTCGAACGCGGTTCGACAGACACGTGTTTAAAGTGATGTGTGAACGGGGTATTTGGTTGTCGAACATGTTGGTTAAACCCCAAATACCCCGTTCACACGTTCACACACGTGTAAACCCCTTCTAACATACTCGATTTCTACAACATTAATTTACGGTTTAACATAGAGATACATCTTCAAAACCAGTGTTTCTCTACTGGGAGTCCAGTCCTAACATGGGTCTGAAATTGCCATCCAGGGAGTATTTTTTTTTTTTTTTTTAATAAAAAAAATAAATAAATAAAAATGTCAACGGTCTAGAGCATTGGGGGTCTCCCATACCGTATGACCTTAGGGCAAAGGTGCCCCAGCGGCAGATGGGGTACCTACAAGCGTGGGCTTAACATCTTCCAAGGGAGCTGTAGAGCCAAAACGATTGGGAAACCTAAACTTTTCCGGGTGATGCATCCAGACATGGGCAACTGTGTGTATTTCACCATGGTTCGCCATGGTCTTCGATCACGCGTTGGGCTCGTGATGTATGTGTGTATTTACCTAGTTGTATTTACCTAGTTGTATTTTACGGGAAGGGGAGCTATGCTCGTGGGGTCCCGTCTTCATATCTCATTTTATCTAAACTATTTTTAAATTCATGTATTGTTTTTGCACACACCACTTTCTCATCTAACTTGTTCCAACTGTCTATTGCTCTGTGAGGAAAGCTGTTCTTTTTAAAATCTCTTCTATAGCTGTCTTTTTTTATTTTCTTTCCGTGTCCTCTTGTATTTCTGTCATCCCATTTTATCAGATTCTCTCTATCAGTAATTTCTATGCCTTTCATGATTCTGTAAATAGCTATCAAATCTCCTCTCTCTCTTCTTTGCTCCAGCGTCTGTAGTCCAAGTTTTTGTAGTCTCTCTTCATATGATAGTTTTGAGAGTGTTGGTGCCAATTTTGTAATTGCTCTTTGTATTCTTTCAAGTTTTTTTATACATTTTTTTGTACTTGGTGACCATATCGTTGCTGCATATTCCAATCTTGGTCTTATCAGGGTGATTAGGATTTTCCTCACCATTTCTTCATCCAGGTATGTAAATGCCACTTTGATTGTTCTTATTAAATTATAAGTTTCTCCAAAAATCTTATTTATATGTTTCTCAGGTGACATATTATTCATAACAATGACTCCCAGGTCCTTCTCATTTTCTACTTTTTTTATTCCTTCTTTTCCCAAATTATATGATCCTGTTATTCTGTTTTTGCTTTTTCCAAATTCCATTATACTACACTTTTTTGTATTGAACTCCATCTCCCACTTCCTACTCCATTCTTGTACTTTATTTAGATCTCTCTGTAGTGATTCACAATCTTCTTCAGTTTTCACTCTTTTCAGTAATTTTGCATCATCTGCAAAGAAGCTCATATAGCTTTCAATTCCTTCATCCATATCATTAATATATATAGCAAACATTATTGGGGCCAGAACTGTTCCCTGCGGGACACCGCTTATTACTTCATTCCATTTTGAGTGCTGATCTCTTATCACTACTCTCATTTTTCTTTCTTGCAAAAAGTCTTCCATCCAATTTAGCAATTTACCTTGTATTCCTCCTTCATATTCTAATTTCTTAAGCAACTTCTTATGTGGTACTTTGTCAAAAGCTTTTTTTAGGTCTAGAAATGCACAATCAGCCCATCCATCTCTTTCTTGTATTATATCTATTAGCCTTGAATAGAAACATATTAAATTGGTGACGCATGATCGTCCTTGTCTGAATCCAAATTGCCTTGGATTTAGTACGTTGTTTTTTTCCAAGTATTTTACCCATCTACTTTTGATAATTCTTTCACATATTTTTGCTATTGTACTTGTTAGAGAGACTGGTCTATAGTTGGTAGGTTCTTCTTTATTTCCTCCTTTATATATAGATACTATATTTGCTTTTTTCCAATCTTCTGGAACTTTTCCTTCTTTTAAGGAACTGCTTATTATGCTATGTATTTTGTCTGCCAGTTCATTCCTGCATTCTTTCAGAATCCAGTTTGCTATTTCATCTGGCCCATGCGATTTTCTGACATCAAAATTACCCAAGTGTGTCAATATTTCATTCTTTGTTACTTCTATTTCTTCCATAGGGGGGACTTTTTCCTTCCACTCAATCTCTTCAGGTTGTATATTTTCCCTTGTAAACACTGATTTAAAATGTTTGTTCATAATTTCTGCCATTTCCATTTCCTCAGTGTATTCAACTCCTCCTTGTCTTAATTTCTCTAAGTCTTGTTTGTTTTTCAGTTTATTGTTTACAAATCTGTAGAATAGTTTTGGTTGATCTTTACACTTTTCTATAACATCTTTTTCATATTTTCTTTTTTCCTCTCTGCACTTTTGTACATATTCATTTCTATAACCAGTATATATTTTCCATTTTTCAGGTCTTCTGTCTTTTTTCCATCTGTTCCAGGCTTTGTCTCTTTTGTCCTTTAACTCCCTACAACTTTTGTTGTACCAGCATTTTACATATTCTTTTTCTTGTTTTTGTCTTGGGACATACTTTTCCACTCCTTTTTTGTAAATTTTTGTCAAAATATTCCATTTCTCTTCCACTGTTGTTTCTTCTTTGTATATTTCTTCCCAGTTTTCTTGTTGGAAGAATTCTCTTATTTTATCAAAGTTTGTTTTTTCATACATCATTCTTCCTTTTCTATATTGTTCATTTCTTTTCATATATTTTTCTTCATTAAGTTCCAGTTCAACCAATATGTGGTCACTTTTACCTATTGGTGTTTTATATTCAATCTTGTCCACTATTCTAGGTTCAGATGTAATTATTAAGTCTAGCCTCGATGGTTCTTCTTCATTTCTATACCTAGTGTTCTCTTGTATTCATTGTGTCATTGAATGGTCAGTAATCATCTCAAGTAGAGCATTTCCCCATGAGTCATCACCACTCTTTACTGTCATTTCTTCCCAGCAGATTTCTTTGCAATTAAAGTCGCCCATCATAACTATTCTTCCTCCGTCTTCCATTATTTTAGTTAATGCTATCTTTGTGTCCTCTAACATACTTTTATGTTCACTCTCCTCCCATGAGGCTGTTTTCGGAGGCACATAATTGATCACAAATTTTCTGCTCTTCTTATCTCGGTCTTCCACTTCTATCATAATCATCTCTACTGTATTCTTTCCATATATGACACCTTTCACGTTTATATCCTTCTTAGTCAGGAACATAACTCCACCCCCTTGTTTTTTCTCTCTGTTTCTAATCCAATAATTGTATGTATCATGTCCTACACTGTTGGGTGGTAGTGGGCCTTTTAATTTTGTTTCTACAATTCCCATTATGTCCGGTTCTTTTTCTTTCAAATAATCATTCAGTTCATTCAATCCTGTTATCAATCCATCTATATTTGTGTAAGACACTCTTAGTTTTCTGCCACTTCCATTGTATTCTCTGTTTCCCTTATGTTTTTCTTTAGTATGTCGAACTGCTTTATTTTCATGTTCACTACTCTCCAATAGAATCTCTCTTTCTCTGACTCCGTTCTTTCCTCGTTTTTTGCCTTAGCTTCAATTCTTTTCTGCTTTTCTGCCTCTCTTTCCTCCTTATTCATTTCTCTTTTTATCCATACCTTTTTATATTGATCATTTGTTGCTAGTTTCCCTGTCTTGGATAGAATTTTCTCTGCTGTTGTTTGTGACCTGAATTTAATCTTAATTGGTCTGGTCTTATCTGTACTATATTTTCCGAGTCTGAATTTTTCCTCAATTTCCTTTATAATTTCTGGTTCATCTTCCTGGACTAATTTTAATAAACTGCTTACTCTTTCATTTTCCTCCTTGATTCTTGCAGTTCTATCTGGGTTATGTTTCTCTTCCATTCCTAATATAATTATACATTTCTTTTTGTCAGCTAATTCTCTTACTATATTCTCCTTCTGTCTCATCACTTTAATAACTGAGTCTTCATTATGTTCTTTCAATTGCTGTTTGACTATGTCAGTGAATGAAACCTTATTCCCTTCTTGAGTTATTCTCCAATTTTTAGCTTCTGTAGCTAGTTTCTCTCTGTTTTCATTACTATTCTTCTTCAATTTCTCATTCTCCTCCTTTACATTTCCTAACTGTCTTTTTAGGTCCTCTATTTCTTCAGTTAAGTTTCTGTTAGCCTTCTCTAGTTGTTCCAACCTTTCAATTCTTTGAAAAATGGAGTCTACGTTACCTAACTTACGCTCCAAGTCCTCGATCACCTTATCAACTCTCTCCTCTAGTCTTATCAGTCGGGGGGGGGGGGGTTGTGTCCCCCCCACCCTCTTTAAATCCCTGGAACATATTCTCGTCACTTTCTTCTGTATTGCTCCTCTCTATACTTCTAATCTTTACATTTTTATTAGACATTTGATCCTCGCTAAGTCTTTTGTTTACCTTCCGCTTGTCTGGCTGGTCAAAGTCTACTCCCTCCTCATTTCCTTCCATTTCCCTCAGTAATCCCTCCCCTTTTCCTCTTTCCCTACGTTCCCACTACTCCACGAGCAATTTCCCCCCCACCCTGCAAAAACACTAGGCACTTCTCTTTGCGTTGGGATCCACAGACTTCACTTTTCTTCAGAACGTCTTCTAAGCCGTCCATTCGTTGAAGTGTGTATTTACCTAGTTGTATTTACCTAGTTGTATTTTACGGGAAGGGGAGCTATGCTCGTGAGGTCCCGTCTTCATATCTCATTTTATCTAAACTATTTTTAAATTCATGTATTGTTTTTGCACACACCACTTTCTCATCTAACTTGTTCCAACTGTCTATTGCTCTGTGAGGAAAGCTGTTCTTTTTCAAATCTCTTCTATAGTTGTCTTTTTTTATTTTCTTTCCGTGTCCTCTTGTATTTCTGTCATCCCATTTTATCAGATTCTCTCTATCAGTAATTTCTATGCCTTTCATGATTCTGTAAATAGCTATCAAATCTCCTCTCTCTCTTCTTTGCTCTAGTGTCTGTAGTTTAAGTTTTTGTAGTCTCTCTTCATATGATAGTTTTGAGAGTGTTGGTGCCAGTTTAGTAATTGCTCTTTGTATTCTTTCAAGTTTTTTTATACATTTTTTTGTACTTGGTGACCATATCGTTGCTGCATATTCCAATCTTGGTCTTATCAGGGTGATTAGGATTTTCCTCACCATTTCTTCATCCAGGTATGTAAATGCCACTTTGATTGTTCTTATTAAATTATAAGTTTCTCCAAAAATCTTATTTATATGTTTCTCAGGTGACATATTATTCATAACAATGACTCCCAGGTCCCTCTCATTTTCTACTCTTTTTATTCCTTCTTCTCCCAAATTATATGATCCTGTTATTCTGTTTTTGCTTTTTCCAAATTCCATTATACTACACTTTTTTGTATTGAACTCCATCTCCCACTTCCTACTCCATTCTTGTACTTTATTTAGATCTCTCTGTAGTGATTCACAATCCTCTTCAGTTTTCACTCTTTTCAGTAATTTTGCATCATCTGCAAAGAAGCTCATATAGCTTTCAATTCCTTCATCCATATCATTAATATATATAGCAAACATTATTGGGGCCAGAACTGTTCCCTGCGGGACACCGCTTATTACTTCATTCCATTTTGAGTGCTGATCTCTTATCACTACTCTCATTTTTCTTTCTTGCAAAAAGTCTTCCATCCAATTTAGCAATTTACCTTGTATTCCTCCTTCATATTCTAATTTCTTAAGCAACTTCTTATGTGGTACTTTGTCAAAAGCTTTTTTTAGGTCTAGAAATGCACAATCAGCCCATCCATCTCTTTCTTGTATTATATCTATTAGTCTTGAATAGAAACATATTAAATTGGTGACGCATGATCGTCCTTGTCTGAATCCAAATTGCCTTGGATTTAGTACGTTGTTTTTTTCCAAGTATTTTACCCATCTACTTTTGATAATTCTTTCACATATTTTTGCTATTGTACTTGTTAGAGAGACTGGTCTATAGTTGGTAGGTTCTTCTTTATTTCCTCCTTTATATATAGGTACTATATTTGCTTTTTTCCAATCTTCTGGAACTTTTCCTTCTTTTAAGGAACTGCTTATTATGCTATGTATTTTGTCTGCCAGTTCATTCCTACATTCTTTCAGAATCCAGTTTGCTATTTCATCTGGCCCATGCGATTTTCTGACATCAAAATTACCCAAGTGTGTCAATATTTCATTCTTCGTTACTTCTATTTCTTCCATAGGGGGGACTTTTTCCTTCCACTCAATCTCTTCAGGTTGTATATTTTCCCTTGTAAACACTGATTTAAAATGTTTGTTCATAATTTCTGCCATTTCCATTTCCTCAGTGTATTCAACTCCTCCTTGTCTTAATTTCTCTAAGTCTTGTTTGTTTTTCAGTTTATTGTTTACAAATCTGTAGAATAGTTTTGGTTGATCTTTACACTTTTCTATAACATCTTTTTCATATTTTCTTTTTTCCTCTCTGCACTTTTGTACATATTCATTTCTATAACCAGTATATATTTTCCATTTTTCAGGTCTTCTGTCTTTTTTCCATCTGTTCCAGGCTTTGTCTCTTTTGTCCTTTAACTCCCTACAACTTTTGTTGTACCAGCATTTTACATATTCTTTTTCTTGTTTTTGTCTTGGGACATACTTTTCCACTCCTTTTTTGTAAATTTTTGTCAAAATATTCCATTTCTCTTCCACTGTTGTTTCTTCTTTGTATATTTCTTCCCAGTTTTCTTGTTGGAAGAATTCTCTTATTTTATCAAAGTTTGTTTTTTCATACATCATTCTTCCTTTTCTATATTGTTCATTTCTTTTCATATATTTTTCTTCATTAAGTTCCAGTTCAACCAATATGTGGTCACTTTTACCTATTGGTGTTTTATATTCAATCTTGTCCACTATTCTAGGTTCAGATGTAATTATTAAGTCTAGCCTCGATGGTTCTTCTTCATTTCTATACCTAGTGTTCTCTTGTATTCATTGTGTCATTGAATGGTCAGTAATCATCTCAAGTAGAGCATTTCCCCATGAGTCATCACCACTCTTTACTGTCATTTCTTCCCAGCAGATTTCTTTGCAATTAAAGTCGCCCATCATAACTATTCTTCCTCCGTCTTCCATTATTTTAGTTAATGCTATCTTTGTGTCCTCTAACATACTTTTATGTTCACTCTCCTCCCATGAGGCTGTTTTCGGAGGCACATAATTGATCACAAATTTTCTGCTCTTCTTATCTCGGTCTTCCACTTCTATCATAATCATCTCTACTGTATTCTTTCCATATATGACACCTTTCACGTTTATATCCTTCTTAGTCAGGAACATAACTCCACCCCCTTGTTTTTTCTCTCTGTTTCTAATCCAATAATTGTATGTATCATGTCCTACACTGTTGGGTGGTAGTGGGCCTTTTAATTTTGTTTCTACAATTCCCATTATGTCCGGTTCTTTTTCTTTCAAATAATCATTCAGTTCATTCAATCCTGTTATCAATCCATCTATATTTGTGTAAGACACTCTTAGTTTTCTGCCACTTCCATTGTATTCTCTGTTTCCCTTATGTTTTTCTTTAGTATGTCGAACTGCTTTATTTTCATGTTCACTACTCTCCAATAGAATCTCTCTTTCTCTGACTCCGTTCTTTCCTCGTTTTTTGCCTTAGCTTCAATTCTTTTCTGCTTTTCTGCCTCTCTTTCCTCCTTATTCATTTCTCTTTTTATCCATACCTTTTTATATTGATCATTTGTTGCTAGTTTCCCTGTCTTGGATAGAATTTTCTCTGCTGTTGTTTGTGACCTGAATTTAATCTTAATTGGTCTGGTCTTATCTGTACTATATTTTCCGAGTCTGAATTTTTCCTCAATTTCCTTTATAATTTCTGGTTCATCTTCCTGGACTAATTTTAATAAACTGCTTACTCTTTCATTTTCCTCCTTGATTCTTGCAGTTCTATCTGGGTTATGTTTCTCTTCCATTCCTAATATAATTATACATTTCTTTTTGTCAGCTAATTCTCTTACTATATTCTCCTTCTGTCTCATCACTTTAATAACTGAGTCTTCATTATGTTCTTTCAATTGCTGTTTGACTATGTCAGTGAATGAAACCTTATTCCCTTCTTGAGTTATTCTCCAATTTTTAGCTTCTGTAGCTAGTTTCTCTCTGTTTTCATTACTATTCTTCTTCAATTTCTCATTCTCCTCCTTTACATTTCCTAACTGTCTTTTTAGGTCCTCTATTTCTTCAGTTAAGTTTCTGTTAGCCTTCTCTAGTTGTTCCAACCTTTCAATTCTTTGAAAAATGGAGTCTACGTTACCTAACTTACGCTCCAAGTCCTCGATCACCTTATCAACTCTCTCCTCTAGTCTTATCAGTCGGGGGGGGGGGGGGGGGGGGGGCCCCCGGGGGCCCCCCCACCCTCTTTAAATCCCTGGAACATATTCTCGTCACTTTCTTCTGTATTGCTCCTCTCTATACTTCTAATCTTTACATTTTTATTAGACATTTGATCCTCGCTAAGTCTTTTGTTTACCTTCCGCTTGTCTGGCTGGTCAAAGTCTACTCCCTCCTCATTTCCTTCCATTTCCCTCAGTAATCCCTCCCCTTTTCCTCTTTCCCTACGTTCCCACTACTCCACGAGCAATTTCCCCCCCACCCTGCAAAAACACTAGGCACTTCTCTTTGCGTTGGGATCCACAGACTTCACTTTTCTTCAGAACGTCTTCTAAGCCGTCCATTCGTTGAAGTGTGTATTTACCTAGTTGTATTTACCTAGTTGTATTTTACGGGAAGGGGAGCTATGCTCGTGAGGTCCCGTCTTCATATCTCATTTTATCTAAACTATTTTTAAATTCATGTATTGTTTTTGCACACACCACTTTCTCATCTAACTTGTTCCAACTGTCTATTGCTCTGTGAGGAAAGCTGTTCTTTTTCAAATCTCTTCTATAGTTGTCTTTTTTTATTTTCTTTCCGTGTCCTCTTGTATTTCTGTCATCCCATTTTATCAGATTCTCTCTATCAGTAATTTCTATGCCTTTCATGATTCTGTAAATAGCTATCAAATCTCCTCTCTCTCTTCTTTGCTCTAGTGTCTGTAGTTTAAGTTTTTGTAGTCTCTCTTCATATGATAGTTTTGAGAGTGTTGGTGCCAGTTTAGTAATTGCTCTTTGTATTCTTTCAAGTTTTTTTATACATTTTTTTGTACTTGGTGACCATATCGTTGCTGCATATTCCAATCTTGGTCTTATCAGGGTGATTAGGATTTTCCTCACCATTTCTTCATCCAGGTATGTAAATGCCACTTTGATTGTTCTTATTAAATTATAAGTTTCTCCAAAAATCTTATTTATATGTTTCTCAGGTGACATATTATTCATAACAATGACTCCCAGGTCCCTCTCATTTTCTACTCTTTTTATTCCTTCTTCTCCCAAATTATATGATCCTGTTATTCTGTTTTTGCTTTTTCCAAATTCCATTATACTACACTTTTTTGTATTGAACTCCATCTCCCACTTCCTACTCCATTCTTGTACTTTATTTAGATCTCTCTGTAGTGATTCACAATCCTCTTCAGTTTTCACTCTTTTCAGTAATTTTGCATCATCTGCAAAGAAGCTCATATAGCTTTCAATTCCTTCATCCATATCATTAATATATATAGCAAACATTATTGGGGCCAGAACTGTTCCCTGCGGGACACCGCTTATTACTTCATTCCATTTTGAGTGCTGATCTCTTATCACTACTCTCATTTTTCTTTCTTGCAAAAAGTCTTCCATCCAATTTAGCAATTTACCTTGTATTCCTCCTTCATATTCTAATTTCTTAAGCAACTTCTTATGTGGTACTTTGTCAAAAGCTTTTTTTAGGTCTAGAAATGCACAATCAGCCCATCCATCTCTTTCTTGTATTATATCTATTAGTCTTGAATAGAAACATATTAAATTGGTGACGCATGATCGTCCTTGTCTGAATCCAAATTGCCTTGGATTTAGTACGTTGTTTTTTTCCAAGTATTTTACCCATCTACTTTTGATAATTCTTTCACATATTTTTGCTATTGTACTTGTTAGAGAGACTGGTCTATAGTTGGTAGGTTCTTCTTTATTTCCTCCTTTATATATAGGTACTATATTTGCTTTTTTCCAATCTTCTGGAACTTTTCCTTCTTTTAAGGAACTGCTTATTATGCTATGTATTTTGTCTGCCAGTTCATTCCTACATTCTTTCAGAATCCAGTTTGCTATTTCATCTGGCCCATGCGATTTTCTGACATCAAAATTACCCAAGTGTGTCAATATTTCATTCTTCGTTACTTCTATTTCTTCCATAGGGGGGACTTTTTCCTTCCACTCAATCTCTTCAGGTTGTATATTTTCCCTTGTAAACACTGATTTAAAATGTTTGTTCATAATTTCTGCCATTTCCATTTCCTCAGTGTATTCAACTCCTCCTTGTCTTAATTTCTCTAAGTCTTGTTTGTTTTTCAGTTTATTGTTTACAAATCTGTAGAATAGTTTTGGTTGATCTTTACACTTTTCTATAACATCTTTTTCATATTTTCTTTTTTCCTCTCTGCACTTTTGTACATATTCATTTCTATAACCAGTATATATTTTCCATTTTTCAGGTCTTCTGTCTTTTTTCCATCTGTTCCAGGCTTTGTCTCTTTTGTCCTTTAACTCCCTACAACTTTTGTTGTACCAGCATTTTACATATTCTTTTTCTTGTTTTTGTCTTGGGACATACTTTTCCACTCCTTTTTTGTAAATTTTTGTCAAAATATTCCATTTCTCTTCCACTGTTGTTTCTTCTTTGTATATTTCTTCCCAGTTTTCTTGTTGGAAGAATTCTCTTATTTTATCAAAGTTTGTTTTTTCATACATCATTCTTCCTTTTCTATATTGTTCATTTCTTTTCATATATTTTTCCTCATTAAGTTCCAGTTCAACCAATATGTGGTCACTTTTACCTATTGGTGTTTTATATTCAATCTTGTCCACTATTCTAGGTTCAGATGTAATTATTAAGTCTAGCCTCGATGGTTCTTCTTCATTTCTATACCTAGTGTTCTCTTGTATTCATTGTGTCATTGAATGGTCAGTAATCATCTCAAGTAGAGCATTTCCCCATGAGTCATCACCACTCTTTACTGTCATTTCTTCCCAGCAGATTTCTTTGCAATTAAAGTCGCCCATCATAACTATTCTTCCTCCGTCTTCCATTATTTTAGTTAATGCTATCTTTGTGTCCTCTAACATACTTTTATGTTCACTCTCCTCCCATGAGGCTGTTTTCGGAGGCACATAATTGATCACAAATTTTCTGCTCTTCTTATCTCGGTCTTCCACTTCTATCATAATCATCTCTACTGTATTCTTTCCATATATGACACCTTTCACGTTTATATCCTTCTTAGTCAGGAACATAACTCCACCCCCTTGTTTTTTCTCTCTGTTTCTAATCCAATAATTGTATGTATCATGTCCTACACTGTTGGGTGGTAGTGGGCCTTTTAATTTTGTTTCTACAATTCCCATTATGTCCGGTTCTTTTTCTTTCAAATAATCATTCAGTTCATTCAATCCTGTTATCAATCCATCTATATTTGTGTAAGACACTCTTAGTTTTCTGCCACTTCCATTGTATTCTCTGTTTCCCTTATGTTTTTCTTTAGTATGTCGAACTGCTTTATTTTCATGTTCACTACTCTCCAATAGAATCTCTCTTTCTCTGACTCCGTTCTTTCCTCGTTTTTTGCCTTAGCTTCAATTCTTTTCTGCTTTTCTGCCTCTCTTTCCTCCTTATTCATTTCTCTTTTTATCCATACCTTTTTATATTGATCATTTGTTGCTAGTTTCCCTGTCTTGGATAGAATTTTCTCTGCTGTTGTTTGTGACCTGAATTTAATCTTAATTGGTCTGGTCTTATCTGTACTATATTTTCCGAGTCTGAATTTTTCCTCAATTTCCTTTATAATTTCTGGTTCATCTTCCTGGACTAATTTTAATAAACTGCTTACTCTTTCATTTTCCTCCTTGATTCTTGCAGTTCTATCTGGGTTATGTTTCTCTTCCATTCCTAATATAATTATACATTTCTTTTTGTCAGCTAATTCTCTTACTATATTCTCCTTCTGTCTCATCACTTTAATAACTGAGTCTTCATTATGTTCTTTCAATTGCTGTTTGACTATGTCAGTGAATGAAACCTTATTCCCTTCTTGAGTTATTCTCCAATTTTTAGCTTCTGTAGCTAGTTTCTCTCTGTTTTCATTACTATTCTTCTTCAATTTCTCATTCTCCTCCTTTACATTTCCTAACTGTCTTTTTAGGTCCTCTATTTCTTCAGTTAAGTTTCTGTTAGCCTTCTCTAGTTGTTCCAACCTTTCAATTCTTTGAAAAATGGAGTCTACGTTACCTAACTTACGCTCCAAGTCCTCGATCACCTTATCAACTCTCTCCTCTAGTCTTATCAGTCGGGGGGGGGGGGGGGGGGGTTGTGTCCCCCCCACCCTCTTTAAATCCCTGGAACATATTCTCGTCACTTTCTTCTGTATTGCTCCTCTCTATACTTCTAATCTTTACATTTTTATTAGACATTTGATCCTCGCTAAGTCTTTTGTTTACCTTCCGCTTGTCTGGCTGGTCAAAGTCTACTCCCTCCTCATTTCCTTCCATTTCCCTCAGTAATCCCTCCCCTTTTCCTCTTTCCCTACGTTCCCACTACTCCACGAGCAATTTCCCCCCCACCCTGCAAAAACACTAGGCACTTCTCTTTGCGTTGGGATCCACAGACTTCACTTTTCTTCAGAACGTCTTCTAAGCCGTCCATTCGTTGAAGTGTGTATTTACCTAGTTGTATTTACCTAGTTGTATTTTACGGGAAGGGGAGCTATGCTCGTGAGGTCCCGTCTTCATATCTCATTTTATCTAAACTATTTTTAAATTCATGTATTGTTTTTGCACACACCACTTTCTCATCTAACTTGTTCCAACTGTCTATTGCTCTGTGAGGAAAGCTGTTCTTTTTCAAATCTCTTCTATAGTTGTCTTTTTTTATTTTCTTTCCGTGTCCTCTTGTATTTCTGTCATCCCATTTTATCAGATTCTCTCTATCAGTAATTTCTATGCCTTTCATGATTCTGTAAATAGCTATCAAATCTCCTCTCTCTCTTCTTTGCTCTAGTGTCTGTAGTTTAAGTTTTTGTAGTCTCTCTTCATATGATAGTTTTGAGAGTGTTGGTGCCAGTTTAGTAATTGCTCTTTGTATTCTTTCAAGTTTTTTTATACATTTTTTTGTACTTGGTGACCATATCGTTGCTGCATATTCCAATCTTGGTCTTATCAGGGTGATTAGGATTTTCCTCACCATTTCTTCATCCAGGTATGTAAATGCCACTTTGATTGTTCTTATTAAATTATAAGTTTCTCCAAAAATCTTATTTATATGTTTCTCAGGTGACATATTATTCATAACAATGACTCCCAGGTCCCTCTCATTTTCTACTCTTTTTATTCCTTCTTCTCCCAAATTATATGATCCTGTTATTCTGTTTTTGCTTTTTCCAAATTCCATTATACTACACTTTTTTGTATTGAACTCCATCTCCCACTTCCTACTCCATTCTTGTACTTTATTTAGATCTCTCTGTAGTGATTCACAATCCTCTTCAGTTTTCACTCTTTTCAGTAATTTTGCATCATCTGCAAAGAAGCTCATATAGCTTTCAATTCCTTCATCCATATCATTAATATATATAGCAAACATTATTGGGGCCAGAACTGTTCCCTGCGGGACACCGCTTATTACTTCATTCCATTTTGAGTGCTGATCTCTTATCACTACTCTCATTTTTCTTTCTTGCAAAAAGTCTTCCATCCAATTTAGCAATTTACCTTGTATTCCTCCTTCATATTCTAATTTCTTAAGCAACTTCTTATGTGGTACTTTGTCAAAAGCTTTTTTTAGGTCTAGAAATGCACAATCAGCCCATCCATCTCTTTCTTGTATTATATCTATTAGTCTTGAATAGAAACATATTAAATTGGTGACGCATGATCGTCCTTGTCTGAATCCAAATTGCCTTGGATTTAGTACGTTGTTTTTTTCCAAGTATTTTACCCATCTACTTTTGATAATTCTTTCACATATTTTTGCTATTGTACTTGTTAGAGAGACTGGTCTATAGTTGGTAGGTTCTTCTTTATTTCCTCCTTTATATATAGGTACTATATTTGCTTTTTTCCAATCTTCTGGAACTTTTCCTTCTTTTAAGGAACTGCTTATTATGCTATGTATTTTGTCTGCCAGTTCATTCCTACATTCTTTCAGAATCCAGTTTGCTATTTCATCTGGCCCATGCGATTTTCTGACATCAAAATTACCCAAGTGTGTCAATATTTCATTCTTCGTTACTTCTATTTCTTCCATAGGGGGGACTTTTTCCTTCCACTCAATCTCTTCAGGTTGTATATTTTCCCTTGTAAACACTGATTTAAAATGTTTGTTCATAATTTCTGCCATTTCCATTTCCTCAGTGTATTCAACTCCTCCTTGTCTTAATTTCTCTAAGTCTTGTTTGTTTTTCAGTTTATTGTTTACAAATCTGTAGAATAGTTTTGGTTGATCTTTACACTTTTCTATAACATCTTTTTCATATTTTCTTTTTTCCTCTCTGCACTTTTGTACATATTCATTTCTATAACCAGTATATATTTTCCATTTTTCAGGTCTTCTGTCTTTTTTCCATCTGTTCCAGGCTTTGTCTCTTTTGTCCTTTAACTCCCTACAACTTTTGTTGTACCAGCATTTTACATATTCTTTTTCTTGTTTTTGTCTTGGGACATACTTTTCCACTCCTTTTTTGTAAATTTTTGTCAAAATATTCCATTTCTCTTCCACTGTTGTTTCTTCTTTGTATATTTCTTCCCAGTTTTCTTGTTGGAAGAATTCTCTTATTTTATCAAAGTTTGTTTTTTCATACATCATTCTTCCTTTTCTATATTGTTCATTTCTTTTCATATATTTTTCTTCATTAAGTTCCAGTTCAACCAATATGTGGTCACTTTTACCTATTGGTGTTTTATATTCAATCTTGTCCACTATTCTAGGTTCAGATGTAATTATTAAGTCTAGCCTCGATGGTTCTTCTTCATTTCTATACCTAGTGTTCTCTTGTATCCATTGTGTCATTGAATGGTCAGTAATCATCTCAAGTAGAGCATTTCCCCATGAGTCATCACCACTCTTTACTGTCATTTCTTCCCAGCAGATTTCTTTGCAATTAAAGTCGCCCATCATAACTATTCTTCCTCCGTCTTCCATTATTTTAGTTAATGCTATCTTTGTGTCCTCTAACATACTTTTATGTTCACTCTCCCATGAGGCTGTTTTCGGAGGCACATAATTGATCACAAATTTTCTGCTCTTCTTATCTCGGTCTTCCACTTCTATCATAATCATCTCTACTGTATTCTTTCCATATATGACACCTTTCACGTTTATATCCTTCTTAGTCAGGAACATAACTCCACCCCCTTGTTTTTTCTCTCTGTTTCTAATCCAATAATTGTATGTATCATGTCCTACACTGTTGGGTGGTAGTGGGCCTTTTAATTTTGTTTCTACAATTCCCATTATGTCCGGTTCTTTTTCTTTCAAATAATCATTCAGTTCATTCAATCCTGTTATCAATCCATCTATATTTGTGTAAGACACTCTTAGTTTTCTGCCACTTCCATTGTATTCTCTGTTTCCCTTATGTTTTTCTTTAGTATGTCGAACTGCTTTATTTTCATGTTCACTACTCTCCAATAGAATCTCTCTTTCTCTGACTCCGTTCTTTCCTCGTTTTTTGCCTTAGCTTCAATTCTTTTCTGCTTTTCTGCCTCTCTTTCCTCCTTATTCATTTCTCTTTTTATCCATACCTTTTTATATTGATCATTTGTTGCTAGTTTCCCTGTCTTGGATAGAATTTTCTCTGCTGTTGTTTGTGACCTGAATTTAATCTTAATTGGTCTGGTCTTATCTGTACTATATTTTCCGAGTCTGAATTTTTCCTCAATTTCCTTTATAATTTCTGGTTCATCTTCCTGGACTAATTTTAATAAACTGCTTACTCTTTCATTTTCCTCCTTGATTCTTGCAGTTCTATCTGGGTTATGTTTCTCTTCCATTCCTAATATAATTATACATTTCTTTTTGTCAGCTAATTCTCTTACTATATTCTCCTTCTGTCTCATCACTTTAATAACTGAGTCTTCATTATGTTCTTTCAATTGCTGTTTGACTATGTCAGTGAATGAAACCTTATTCCCTTCTTGAGTTATTCTCCAATTTTTAGCTTCTGTAGCTAGTTTCTCTCTGTTTTCATTACTATTCTTCTTCAATTTCTCATTCTCCTCCTTTACATTTCCTAACTGTCTTTTTAGGTCCTCTATTTCTTCAGTTAAGTTTCTGTTAGCCTTCTCTAGTTGTTCCAACCTTTCAATTCTTTGAAAAATGGAGTCTACGTTACCTAACTTACGCTCCAAGTCCTCGATCACCTTATCAACTCTCTCCTCTAGTCTTATCAGTCGGGGGGGGGGGGGGTTGTGTCCCCCCCACCCTCTTTAAATCCCTGGAACATATTCTCGTCACTTTCTTCTGTATTGCTCCTCTCTATACTTCTAATCTTTACATTTTTATTAGACATTTGATCCTCGCTAAGTCTTTTGTTTACCTTCCGCTTGTCTGGCTGGTCAAAGTCTACTCCCTCCTCATTTCCTTCCATTTCCCTCAGTAATCCCTCCCCTTTTCCTCTTTCCCTACGTTCCCACTACTCCACGAGCAATTTCCCCCCCCACCCTGCAAAAACACTAGGCACTTCTCTTTGCGTTGGGATCCACAGACTTCACTTTTCTTCAGAACGTCTTCTAAGCCGTCCATTCGTTGAAGTGTGTGTGTGTGTGTGTGTGTGTGTGTGTGTGTGTGTGTGTGTGTGTGTGTGTGTGTGTGTGTGTTTACCTAGTTGTATTTCACGGGAAGGGGAGCTATGCTCGTGGTATCCCGTCTTCATATCTCATTTAATCTAGACTGTTTTTAAATTCATGTATTGTTTTTGCACACACCACTTTCTCATCTAACTTATTCCAAACATCTATTACCCTGTGGGGAAAGCTGTTCTTTTTCAGGTCTCTTCTATAACTGTCTTTCTTGATTTTCTTTCCATGCCCTGTGTGTGTGTGTGTGTGTGTGTGTGTGTGTGTGTGTGTGTGTGTGTGTGTGTGTGTGTGTGTGTGTGTGTGTGTGATTCACCATGGTCTTGAGTCACGTGTTGGACTCGTGATCGACAACTATTTCCCTCCTAAAAGAGAGCTCAGAGCTCATATATGACGATCTATAGGTAATGCTGTGACCTTACACGCACATACCCAACTCCCCGTCCACAAGAGTTGGAGTAACAACCCGCAGCGTAGTGATACTGAAATTATTTCAGCCTTGGAGGGATTCCAACCCGGACCGCCTTAGTGGCTGCCGGGAACTCTATCCAACTGCGCCATCAACTCATTTGTGTGTGTGGGGGGGGGGGGGGCACGTCCGTTCTAAAACAGCCGAATCAATATTCTTTCATGAGAATTCCTCAAAATCGTACCAGTAAAAACATATATAATAATAATAATAATAATAATAATAATAATAATAATAATAATAGTAATAATGATAATAATAATAATAAAAATAATAATAATACATACATACACCATACACCAAAGGTATAATAATAATAATAATAATAATAATAATAATAATAATAATAACTCAGCCAGACGGTCGGTGAACACGAGTCAACACATCGCCACTCACATTGCAACCAATAAATGTCCAGACCTGCTGTTTCCTGTTGCACCAGGTAGGCACGTAGTTACCTTGTTCCACATTACCACAACAGCAGCCGTATGGTGCACATTACCCATTACTTCCTTCCCTAGCCCACATAAATCCAACTATACCAATACGATCACCGAGCCAGCGCCATCTTTCCTGCTATCCTTCGGCAATAAATGTTTGCTTATCGGCTATGCAGGGACGCAGTAGCTTTCTTTCTTTGCAGGAACCCGCACCATACAGTTTGAAAACTGTGCAACCGTTTTGGACCTCAGATTTTTTAAAGCCTGCCGTACAAAAATATACAGGCTATGATAATATCAAAATATTTGTCTGAAGACAAACATCTAGTTTCAGAATCCTGGACGTGATTGGTTAAGTGTCGACGTTGTTGGGGTTTCGCGGGAAAACTGCGTGAACTGGGACTAAGCTCCTCCCCTTTCCGATACGCGTATATTAATACTGCAATGCCTACCATAGGATCACACCAGTACTGTATATCATAAATATATATGAAGAACGGCACGCGCTCGCAAACAATACAAGTATATAAACTGTCAGTATGTCCAAAATAAATTAAATACTGAATAAGAAGTGCGACGTGAGGAAGGAAAGATTTACACGTGAACAGAAAGTAATAGTATAATTATAGTAGGATGTGAGATAGAGAGCTGCTGCAACTGACTAGCAATGCGTGTACCTCAGGATGCTGAGTTGCTAAGTACTGCATGATTATAGTGTACTTTCAATAGGGATACGCGAATATTAGGAATATTGGATGAGAAACATGGAACAGAGACTGCGAATTAGAATGGAGATAAAAATGAAAATTACTAAGAAGCAAAGAAAAGGCGCAGTAAAGTTAGATGGTTGGGGTTTAGAAAACGAGTATCGAGAACGCACGTACACACGCGCGCGCACGTGCAGTGTGAGGTGAAATTGGAACTAACATTTCAGTGATCTTAGAGACATTGAAACTAAAATTTCACAGTGATTTTAGAGGCAAAAGGCTGACCGAGAGATGCAGTGACCTACCATAAGGTTCTCCTTTTTCATGACCTTGCCGCAGGCGTCAGTGAGAGGAGCAGAGTCGTTGGCGGACACGATGGTCGTATTGAGAGCGTGTCCATCCTGAACTTCTTCATGGGGGTCATCAGCATGGTGGTCTCCGTGACCTTTCGATAATTCGGCCACTGCAGTATGGTTGACCTGAAGATGAACAAGAGATGATGTTACTATGTGCGCCAACTGAGGTAAGACTGTATCAAGGTCTAAATATACTCTTAGATCTTGGACTGTATAAGAAGAGGAGTCCTGGGTCCGTATATATATATATATATATATATATATATATATATATATATATATATATATATATATATATATATATATATATATATTATATATATATATATATATATATATAAAGAAAATAAAATAAAAAAAGAGAATAGTCTACCCATGAATTATGGAGATTTTTTCTTAGCCAACACAGAAAACAGGGTTTTGATCAATGAAGACCTTGTTCTGATCTACATTCGATCTTATCCCAAATAAAATTATATTTTTATTTCAGCTTATATCTACCGCAAAGCGAGGTAGCTAGGCATGGCAGCAGGCCATCCACAGTCTTTTCGCTTCCATTTCTACAACAGGGTTTTGTGTAACCACAGAGTTAGGTGTCTTAACTATACTTTTCCTTCCTGAGTGTATAAGAACCAAACCAAACTAAAAAATACAACTTGTTCCGTTTGCCCTTCTGAAGGCTATGAACCGGTGTGTACCATTGTATCGTTGGATAGAATGTTAAATAATGCTTCTGTAACAAAGCTAATGGTTTTACTGCCTTTAAATCTAATACTCAAAGATCCTTTTGCAGTACAATGATTATATGAGATTAATTTATGTCCAAAGCCTCCATATGAGGATCTGGGCATAAAATAAATCAACGTCGTCGGCCATAAGACCCAGTGATCTGAATGGATCATTAGGAGTTGATTGCGAATTATAAATGACACGAAGTTACAAACTATTTACTGAGTGTTAGCTGAATCATATATAAAAACATGACTCCATTTCTTTTGTGTTCCCTGTTATGAAAGATTCCACAATTTTCCCCAATTGTACAAGACTGGTGGCACATTTCTGTATAGGGTACTACTAACTACATAGGTTTTAAGCAATCAATGATTTAGGGGCTTCAGTAAAACCCATCCTGAATTTTGCACATATTTTATGACTATAGATTAATGATATATCAAAGAAGAAGGCTGAGCGTGTTTTATCTTTACTATCAAGAATGGAAGCGCCATTTACCGACGACAAAGTACAAATACAATGGAGACAACTGGGCAATTATCTGTTTACTCTGTAAACTAACCACCAACACCAAGAGTCCCCATGCAAGACAACTCACCATTGCCATAATGGCTACACTGAAGTTGACCTTCAGGCCGTAGACAACCATGAACCCGACGCAACCCAGTACAGCAACAACCCATCTTGTTGCGATGCAATCTGCAATGAAAGAAAGAAACATGTCAGAGAGCGATAAGCTATGCTAGTTTAGTTTAAAATCTACTGTAGGTAACCTCTACCTTGGTGGGGATCAACCCATCCGTGACTGGCGACCTCCAGGTACCTGCAACAGAGATTTTGTGTTGCTGCCTGGGCAGGACAGGAGAAGAGCCGATTAGTGAGACGTTTAGGGGATGGTTCAAGGAAGAAATGAGGCAGTCCACTGTTGGTGGACAAATACACAAGTGAGGAAATAAGGTGAGGAAGAATCTTACTCTGGGTAGAATACCTGCCGTAAAAAGGTACTAAACTAGCTCTGTGTGTTTTGTCTGTGCGAGGCACCAGACTTGCAGGACTGGTTACAAACTTGCATAGTGTTTACGTATTATGAGATCTGAGGCGCCCATATTTGTGTCCATCCCCTGGGATATTAGGATCTTTGGTCATCCGCACGTAAAACGAGAACGCTACTCCTGAGCGCTTGTCATGCTGGTTAGGACGAGGTAAGTAAATCTGGCATTTTGCGGTGACTTATGTCACTGGCGTAAAACCCAGGCGGCCATAAAACAATCAGAGTACAAATGAGAAGAAGAAAAAGTGTTACTTAAAGGTACTAGTTTCCAGCAATCACATAACCACAGATCAAATATTGCCTAAGGCAAAAGTGACAGCTTCAGTCACAGCCAAGTGCCTCGGATAATTCCTCATTAAGAATAACCAATAATTATTTTACGTAACACACTCGTTCTAACAACTCCATAAATTATGTATAGTCATATTCCTTCCTGTGGCGATGCTAAGTCCGAGATATTTAAGAAAGAATCTATTTATGTTTATGATTTTTAAATTCCGTGACAGTTTATGAGTTCTATATGGAATTAGTAAACATAAATTCTGGATGGTCCACTTCCCCGGTATTTTTCCATTTCTACAAACTTTCATTTAAAGTATCGTTTTATTAAAAAGGTTTTAATGGTTAGAATATTTATCTTTCAATGTCGTAAACGACTTAAAACAAACCTAAATTAAGCTTACCCTTACGTAATGGTGTTGTCATATGGATATATTCATATTTCAAATAACGTTCCGTAAATTTAAAAGAACTACTGTTATGACGTCATGTCGGCGCGCTCAAAGTGATATTTGTCTCGAGTTCCAGTACAGTACTTGCATTAATTTTCTCAAAACAAGGCAACGTTCGACTTTTATATCTACTGTGATGAAGACTTACATTCACTTTGCACACCCAATGTACCCTTCATTAAAAAAAAAAACATTCAAATTGTTTTTACCAACTTATGAACAGAAGCTCAACTCTACGCTAAAACGAACTCTCACTTAGCCTCTATATCGAAGCGAGAGAATGTGTTCAGTTATCTGAATAAACAAAACTGGTTTACGTGCATGTGTGTATTTTGAAGTCGAATAATGTCGGTGTACGTTTCACCGACATTATGGAAACAGTTACGTGGAAGGATACTACCATAATTAGTATCAAATAGCACCGCAATCATGGAGTGCATTATAGGTGGGGATTGGAGTTTCCTGTCATTGGAGCGCGTGCAGACATCGCGTAAATTAGTTTCCTCTTGTGTGGAGAGAATTCGTGACCCAATGAAATTGTCCACCACTATATTAAGCGTACTTTACATTCATATCTATTTCACTCAACACAAACTTATTTTATGCATCTCCTTCATCTACGAAATAATTTTCTCTAGTAAAAACCGAATGCAAACTTCTACTAATACTAGAACTGTTCACATCACCATTAGCTTACAGACCACACAGGGTCGAAACACTGCATGTTCCCGATCATTCTTCGTTTGTTTTCCCTTACCCTCATTTGTCCTCTAGTTGTTCAACATTTGACGCCATCTTTTTCATTTTCAGTTGCTGCCGCAGTTAACCGCATCTGGCTCGGTGGAAGCTGATCCCTCTGCTCCCACCATCTCTCCTCTCATCGCATGCCTTGGTGGTCTGACTAATACTGACCCACTTTGCCAGTCTTGGAAGACACTGCCTTATAATATATTGTATCTCCATCAACTGTCACTGCTGTAGTTAAAAAAAAAAAAAAAAAAAAAAAAATCCCGACACAGCATATTTGTGTCAACGGCCGCATCCAGGAGGTCACTGTGCGCAGGCGTCCATGGAGCAAAAGGACGACGGACCTTCCAAGAGAACGTGGTCCGGATACGAACTCGCCGAAGTGCAGTGCGTCCTTGGGTAATTTGGACAACTCCCATTTGACTCTGATGGCCGAGCCGGCGTAAGAGCCGATGGGCAGGAATGGCGAAGTTATCCACCTTTACCAGGACGTACTTCGCTATATAGAGATCTTGCCGTCTTATGTCCATATGTATATGTGAATATATGTATGCAGTGTGTATAAATATGTGTATGTGTGAATATATATATATATATATATATATTATATATATATGTATATGCATCTATGTACAAGATATATATATATATATATATATATATATATATATATATATATACTGTGTGTGTGTGTGTGTGTGTGTGTGTGTGTGTGAACATACGTATTCACCGAAAGGTCTGCTTCGCAATTGCAATTTGTCGCAAAAGCACATTCAATTGTTAAATCAGCGATAACATTTGCACGATTTTTGGCAGCATCATTGATAGACCAAAATTCATCAGTTCCACCACAAGCACTAAAGAATAACCACTATCACAACTTCCGAATCAATGCATTAAAACAGAAATACTTATAAATATTCACCAGTGTAAATTCAGGATCAACTTAATCGTATTTGACAGACTTAACGTGTAAAATACAAGAGTGGAGTCGGCAGGCAGTTGATGTGTATCATTTAAATATATGACAACTGAAATTTTTGTTTGGCTCATTTCTTTTCAGTAAGTTGCCAAGTCACTTATTCTTCACATTTTCTTTGACTAATATGTAACATGCTTGGCGTGCCTTTCTTGCTCAGAGATTATGTTCACCGGTGAGTCACCTCATTAATGTATAGAGAATGTATATATATAATTTTAAATTGTCACAATATTATTTAAAAGTTTTCGTACCCTCTTCGTACCCTTACTATGAATACTCACACGTGATTCTACTACTACAAGTATCAATACGATCACGAAAACTGGTACGTAAGTGCGCGTGATCAGCCATTTAAAATGGAAGGAAGACATCATAAATATTGAAAACAAGAACCAGGTATATTACTGCTATCACAAATGACAGTAATAACAATGACAACACTAACGTGTGCATGCCAAGGGCAATTCTTGTAATACCAGAATTGCATGTCACAGTGGATCAATAAAAAGCAGAAATCACAAGTGAGCCCATTATCACAGTTTTACAGATAAGGGAGGGGAGGATATACCAGTGTAAAGAAAGCTGTTGAAATTACGACGAGAGGGGAAAAAAGACAGAGAATACGAGTGGGACAGACAACCGGGTCGACAAATGACAAGAAGAGGAAGATAGAAAATAAAGTAGATAATAGGAACCAACACCGACATCACAAGTCCATCTCATTGGAATTTCCAAGAAAGCAACGGCGACAGTCAAAATGCTGTGCCCAGGCACGCAACAGTCACGGCAATGACAACGGATGCTGCTACAAATTTCCCACGAATTTTTCATTCCTGTGGAATACCAGAATTACGTGAAAACGTCACGTATGCTTCTGCATGATGGGTATGAATTCGACATGCACGCTTTGCCCCTCATAATTGTTGTAGCTCCACTGCTGTGAATATGCAAAACTCAGTTGAAGGAAAATTAAAAACAATTGCCAACATGACGTCATCATTGTCGCAAACATATTTGGCACATAACGGTACCCACTCTCTCTCTCACATACACACACACACACACACACACACACATATATATATATATATATATATATATATATATGTGTGTGTGTGTGTGTGTGTGTGTGTGTGAGAGAGAGAGAGAGAGAGAGAGAGAGAGAGAGAGAGATTCACCATGGTCTTCTGGATCACGTGTTGGAATCATTATCGACAGCTATTTCCCTCCCGGAATAGAGCTCAGAGCTCATATATGACCGATTTATGGGTAATGCTGTGACCTTACACGCGCACACACACCCAACTCCACCCACGAGAGTTGGAGTAACAACCCGCAGCGGTAGCAATACTGAAATTATTTCAGCTCTGGGCGGGATTCGAACCCGGACCGCCGTATTGGCTGCCGGGAACTGTGCCACTGCGCCATCGAGTGAGTGTGTGTGTGTGTGTGTACGTGTGTGTGTACGTGTGTGTGTGTGTGTGTGTGTGTGTGTGTGTGTGTGTGTGTGTGTGTGTAGGTGTGTGTGAAGCAGTCTTTTTACAAGACATGTGAATGAGTATATTTTCCTCTTTATCAACATTAGGTTCTTTTTTCAGTAAGATTCGAATGCACGTCACGCGAAACTTCCCATGAATGATCCATCTAAACCCTTAAATGCTCCACACTACAATCATTCTATCCTGGCTAATGGCTAATTTGTTCATCCAAGTGTATAAAAACCATCTGGATGAACCAGCCAAGGAATTTCATAACCTTGGGAGCCTTCTAGAGCGATTTTTTTTTTCTTTATTTCCACCTGTTTTACGATTAACTTTACTTCGTACAATTCAAAGCCAACTGAACTAAACTGATGCGACTTAATTTCATAACTGATTGTGTGCCACTAAAAGACCTTACATCACTATGTCCTGGAAACATGAATAACATTTATGTTCCTGCTGCCATTTTTTAATAGAATAATAATATTAATACGTAGTAGTAACAATAGTAGTAATGTTTTTGAAAAACTACGGCGCGTTCGAGTTAACAGCAAAAAAGTAGGAATGTACTTGTTTTAAATAATGATAACACGCAAAAGCATCACACGAGACAAATGAACACGAGAAAATATGTACATTCCACACATTTTTAAGTCACTTGTTAAAAAAATGTGCTAGTGCACTATTAAGAGAGAAAAAATGAAAATGAGTACGTTAAAAACGGACAATAAAAAATTAAATGAAAAATGTGGTAAATACCATTCCCTCTTGCTCATAACACCATTAAAACTGCATTTCACGACTTAAGCTGTGCGCAAAATGACCCTCAAAATAATATTCCCTCCACCAACTTGTCTCATTTCTACCCTCATTTGTAAACATAAAGGTCCTCTTCACACTAAAGAGGAACAGTCTGAGATCATTCCAGACTTTCGCACAAAACTTCTCCAGAGGAATATCTTTCTGTGCTATACATACAAATGTAAACTCAATCCGAACAATAGTATCAAAATAATAAATCATATTCACAGCAGAAAGAGATGTTTCTGAAGAAGCTTAGTGCGAAACTGTACGAATAATCTTGGACGTAGATTCGTGTCTTTTTCATCCACTTCCTTCGTATATAACTTCATCATGACATTCACTTTCAATGTTCCAGTCGGCCTTTCATCTATGGTACATAAAAACTACACAATCATACCATTCGTTGTTATTACAGTAACGCTATTTATTTTTGCGGGAAGTAGTTAATATCATAACTGCTGCGTATGTTTAAATGTTCAACAACAAGTGTATTTGCATAGATCCTGACATGGCATGGATCAAGCTTCTGTACACTTTGCCCATCATAATCGTCATCTTGTAAAGTTATTCACTCAGAATTTCAACCCGTGTGAGGCACTGGCATGCGGAGAGCCATTGATGCCATGCTTGGTAAATGCATTGAGAGTAATGATACCAGCATGGCAGTGATACCGGATGGGATACCTACAGCCAACGCTGCACTGACGTCATCAATCTCAGCCCGTCAGTTCTGTTGCCACAACCAGATCACCGGCCCTTTTCCCCCAGTCTAAACGTTAAAAAATTAACCCTCTTCTGAACAGAACCCCTGAAATAAGGATTATCTAGTTGACCAAGGACGAGCTTAAAGAAAACAACGAAGACTTCTACAGCATTTTGGTCTCGCTGAGAGTAAGCAGTTTTAACGAGATAAACATCCAATCGACTCCACAGTGACTGTGTGCAGTCTGTCTAGGCATACAGTGGATTGCACTTAGGACTTCCTCTCCCTCCCAACCTCCTCCAGACCACTTGCTATTCATGGGCCAAGGCAAATTCCTATCGACATGACAGTACTTGTTGCCACGGAACAATAATCTCATTACTAATGTTAATATCAATAAATGATTAATAACAGTGAGAAAGTATAACAACAAATACAATTAAAATTTAAACAATTAAAAAACAACAACAACAGTAACAGCGGTAGTAGTTTCAACAACAATAATAATAATAACAGCGTAGTGTGGTGGAAAAACAATTAAAACCGTCGACTTGGGCGACTTTGAATATTGCTTGGCCCGGGACGTGACGTCATCATCTCCAAACACGAGCAAAGATCCAAACTTCGTCAGATTACAGAACAGATATAGAATAAAAAAAAAAAAAAGAAGGCACGATGGTAATAATACTCATTATGATGATAATGATGTTAGTTGGTATGATGACATCACAACTCCCATGGTACGCACCCACAAAACACGCGATATGGTGTGCACAACGACAAGCTGGTCTTTTCATCAAAACAAGACTACAATACTGTATTATTA
This sequence comes from Oratosquilla oratoria, assembly GCF_046742065.1. NCBI lineage: Eukaryota > Metazoa > Arthropoda > Malacostraca > Stomatopoda > Squillidae > Oratosquilla > Oratosquilla oratoria. Next base: position 59,840,405 of record NC_134799.1, read on the forward strand.
TTTTCGCGGTAGTTAGTCTCAAGAATAGTTAAGAAATTCAGTTTTCAGTCTTGATGACGCAACGAGGCTAGACACAAACAGAAACTTAAAACCACGTAAAAAATCTATATATATATATATATATATATATATATATATATATATATATATATGTATATATATATATATATATATATATATATATATACCAAGCCTCATTGCTTCCTCATGGATTTTTTAGTTATTTTTATTCATTTGTTTATTTATTTTATCTTATTTTTATCAAGTAAACGTCCATACCCAGCTTACAACAGACGCGCATAGTGATCCTGCAGGACGGGGTATCTCAATCCCCGTTAGTCTTCTCCAAAGCCCATCAACACCCTCACTTATATAATTATATTTAGCGGCTGCTCCCTTCCTCCTACGAACAGGTGCCATAAAAATGCGCACCGAGAGATATAGGGAAGGGGCCGAATACCGTTGCCAGCAGTCGCAGGATCGCGGGTTTCCAAACGAAACCCGATGCAAAAGACTGCGGTTTGGGCGTTACACTACACCAAATTTGGCGAGCATTAGAAGACAACAACAACAGGGAACATCTCGCGACCAGTAGAAAATAGCCTACACACTCTTCCCTCGCACATCCGTCAAACCAACTTTCAACCCCTTGACAACAGCGACGTTGTAATCTGCCGCTATTTACTCTGCCCAACACATGATCTGCCTAACACTGGCAATCTCGCTATTGCAGAGGGATTCAAGGACAATTTGAAGATTTTCTCGTTTAACCTAACCACAAAAATATTCTTAAACTTCTTATATATATATATATATATATATATATATATATATATATATATATATATATGTATATACATATATATATATGTATATATATATATATATATATATATATATATATATATATATATATATATATATATATATATGAACTAATTTCACTGAAAAAAATTGAGAATACAACCCCCGTCCAAAAATTAGACTTTTATCTTATAGCAAGTCCTTGCAACTGTTGTGTGAATGCAGTGCGAGAGTATGGTTTTGCGGTTGGGACATCAGCACGGGGTAAAGGTCACCCTGTAGAAGAGAGTGGATGGGCGTCGGCCGAGGGGACAATGTCGAATGAACGAGGGGAGAGAACATGAGAAAAATGCAGTGGAATAAATATAGAGAATAATTAGCAAAGGTAGGATTAGATAGGTGTCATTACTGAGAGAGAGAATATCTATAAGTGACTTCGTCATCGGGTCCTGTGACGATGAAGAGAAGAACGAAGAAAAGCGCTAAGGTAAGTGAACTGCGCACGCCCATGGACAACAACAAACCGAAGAGAATACCGACGCTGTCCTTCAGTGCCTTTACATGCTGCTCTTTCAATTATTAATCAGAATCCGAGACAGGTCCAACACAGAATTAAATGCACTACAGGAAAACAAAGTTTGTCTGTAAAGTTCGTATAAATATTACATGCAGTGTGTATGTGTGTGTGTACACACGCACAGTATATAAACGTCCCGAGACGATAGCGTTACGTCAGCTCTACAAGCCGTGTGTTGTACACAACTCCCCTGAGGAAACAATAAAAACGTTGGCAATATCAACATTGTTTTCACTACATTTTTCTCAAATATATATTTCTTATAAAATTATAACTTAGGAGACACATTTAAAATTGAGTACGGGGCTAGGAAAATGCATAATATTTTGCGTACAGTTCGTTGGCGAGGCAGTGTCCTAGCTAGCTAGGGATAGACGAGTAAATTTTGCAGAACAATATTTTGGCTACACGGCTGCGCAATTCGCGGGGTTTTATATGGTGGGCATCCTAATTTGATTTGTGACATAACAGAATTATCCACATACATCTTTCATTGTTTTTTTTTATTTAATAATACCAATTAAATAATGTGTCTGTGTGAAAAGATACTGCATAAATGCTACAATAACAGGATATACTTTTCAGATAAGGATCATGTTCTGTCGTTCGCTGTAACACTGATGCAATGGATTCGTTATTCATGTAGAACTGCTTTACAACTAATTTGTCCAACACAGACGCTCATATTTTGGAACTAGGCTGTGCAGTAACCAAAGCAATCATCGAATGAAGAGCAGAAACATAATATTTCGTACTGCATTTGATATAAGGACTAGAAACGACATGCACATTATAATGAAATGCTCTCATGGCAAGATTTTAAGATACCAAAAGAGACGACAAAACTGAAGTTCCATAAAGTGAAGACTTATGGAATTCAATTAAATAAATAATATTTCAGCGGGTGAGGTAGATCGTTAAAATCTAAAACTTTCTCAAACCTGGCTCCAAGGAGAATTAAACAGTTTAACGTTAGCTAAAATAAAGCTAGAGCAATCACTAAAGGGTCAAAATGCATCAACTGCACGAAATGAATTAAATAGCCTGGCGGGAACCATAATAGAATAGAACCACCTGAAAAAGCTACGTCACTTTCCTATAGACAGGAACTCACAACCGATTAAAATGTGACATTAGCCAAAAAACAAACGGTGGTATTCTTAAACAAAATATTTCCTTATATAAATCTTATATAAATCCTTGGAAGAAATATTTCATATAAGGAAAACAAACAGAATACCACCGTAAGATTCTTACAGTGACATTCTTAATAAAAATATTTATAGAAATCTTTCCCTTACTTCTAAGGATTTATATAAGGAAATACTTTTTTAAGAATACCACCGTAAGACCTTTAGATAACGATGTGTCTGTGCTCAGTCTCCTGGGTCCACTGCAAGACCACCAGCCTATTCCCAAGAGGATGGTACAACATTCGTACTACATCACTGGTTTTCTCCTGCTTAAGGTTGATATGATGCAAAGTGTATGGAAAGTGTCCAGAGTGCTGGAATGGCTATGGCTGTGCATGAAGTCTGAAACCAGTTGAGGTGAGAATAATGCTAGTAAGGACAATGTTACAATGTTATATTGTTCCCTCGCTGGGGTGCTCTCTTGAATTTGATTTGTGTACCTGTTGGCTTTCGTCTGGGTGTTGGGTATGGTATGTGTTTGTTGGCTTAGTGTTTTGGGTGTCTGTTGTCATTTTTTGGGTGTTTGTTACCTTTTGGTACTGGATGTTTGGTAGGTATCGTTTTGGGCATTTTGAGTATCTGCTTACTTGTTCGGTATGTTTACCAACTTTTTTAAAACCCGATGTTATGGTTTTCAAAATATGTTGGCATGATTAGTCACTGCAATATTCCAGCTATGTAAAACACTAAAATAATACGAAAAAATCTACCTTTGGCAACTGCAGGCATCGTGGACCTAGGCGTCGACGCGGGAAATTGGCAGAAAACAATCAAGCGTGGCCTGACCGACTGATGGTAGCAAGTTTGCAAGTCGTGTTTCGCATACACGTGGTGGGGGGGTGGGGGGAAGGAGAATTAGCTGCCTTGTCGCTCACCCAAGAAGCCTCTATTAAAATCTCAAAGATTCCATAATCGTATATCCCTGGCTAATTCGAAAGTGGGTTCGCAATTCTTGCAAACTGCTCGGAAAACAAATTCCACTCGAAAAGAAGATAGCTGCGTCGTATTCCCCTCTCTGTACGGTCTGGCAACCGAGCCAGCAATACTGAGCTTGTGTCTGTACGTCGTGTTGCTCGATCCTGTTCGTTTGGAGATGCCGGTCCGACTCCCACGCGAACGTCCTTCTCGCACGGCGCTCTGTACAAGACTGGACCTCTATGGACAGCGGGTTGGTACTTGTAAGATTTTGAGTCGGTTTCCAATCGAGTCACGGTATTTCATCAGACCTCGCGCGCGGTCTCTGCCCTCTGGTATTTCCGTCACTAAACTATCTTTTGCCAAGCTTTTCATTTTCTTTCTTCGTTTCCTTAACATCTCTGTTTCTTCTCCCGTCTTTCTCCTCTTCTTTCTCATATTTGATTTACCTTTTGTCCAACCCAATACCATATTATCTTCTTTCTCATCTATATTCCCTTTCGTCGCGATTTCTTCCTGTTACTTTCTCCCTAACTGTTCTATTTCCTCTCTGTTTCCCTTTGATTCTTAGTAATTTAGTGTAACAAATAACTAGTGATTGTTTTTCCTTGTGAGCCGCACCGAAGAGGAAGAATTTAATTTTCAACGTTTCCTTTTTCCTTGGGAACTGTCCTCTCATCCTTGTGACTTCATTAATCACGAAACAATTATTGTTACCATCACTATTTCTATTATCATTATTATTATTATTATCATTATCATTGTTACTAATATTATTACTATTATTACTATTATTATTATTATTATTATTGTTGTTGTTATCATTACATACATATACCAAGGCTTTTTCCCCCTTACAAGGGAGGTAGCCAAAAAGGGGAAGGCATAAAAACACTCCCACCCATTTCATCCCTAAATACACTCCACACCCCTCCCACCCTTCCTCTCATCTGAGCACCTCCTGGATGACGGGTCATCCCTGCACCCTGCCCACCGCCCTGGGTCAGAAGCAGTGTCGCAAGACACAGTACATCCACAGCAAGGCCGCTTCATTTAATCGGCGACCCCCCCTCTCCGTCCCCCTTTGCATATAAGGCGAGGACGGGGAGAAATCCCTTCGGGCTGCGTCAAAATTTACTCACACATACTACCCCACCCCCCACCCCCCCGCCCATTCCTCCTCATGCAGTCACAACATCATCCATATACAACCATTCTCCACTCACCTCTGTCTTCCGTCCTCTCCCTTCCTTCCTCAACAGACATTCCCCTCTTCCCCAAAGCCCCCTTCACCCCATCCATCCACCTCATCCTAGGACGTCCCCTCATGTTCACTCCCTCCACATCTGCCTTCCATACCTCTTTTACTAGTCTTTCTTCACTCATTCTTTCCATGTGTCCAAACCATCCTAATATTCTTTCATCAACCCTATCTCCCAAATCCTTTTTCACCCCTGTTCTCCTCCTCACCTCCTCATTTCTCACTCTATCCAGCCTAGTAACCCCCACCATACTTCTCAGACACCTCATCTCAAACACATTCAAACTCCTTCTCTCTTCTTCTCTTATGTTCCACGTTTCTGCCCCATACAGTGCTGTTGGCACAATCACTCCTTCATACAGTCTCCTCTTCGCATCCATTCCCAAATGTCTATTCCTCATTACACTCTTTAAACCACCAAGGCATTTACTCGCTTCTCTCAATCTACATTCTACCTCCACCTTCACTCCACCTTTTCCTGCTACACTTGCACCCAAGTATCTAAAACTATCCACTTCCTCCAGTCGCTCTCCCTTAATGTTCACTTCCAGTCTACTGCCACTTTCACCCCTTGTACATCTCATCACCTTACTTTTACCCACATTAATGTTATCATTATTATTATTATTATTATTATTATTATTATTATTATTATTATCATTATTATTACTATCATCATTGTTATTATAATTACTATTATTATTATCATCATTATTATCATCATCATCATCATTATCATTATCATTATTATTATTATTATTATTATTATTATTATTATTATTATTATTATTATTATTATTATTATTATTATTATTATTATTATTATTATTATTATTATTATTATTATTATTATTATTATTATTATTATTATTATTATTATCATTATTATTATTATTATGATTACCGACTGAAAACGAATAGTACGTGATAACTGGAGTTCTTATACATAATTTTAACTGTTTTTATAGCTACTCCGTAGTCCCTACGATCCAGTCACGCATTACAACAAATAATTTGTCCCAAGGAAAACAATAGCTGTACCATAAATGATTTTGCATGCAGAATCCAAAAATTATGTCAATTTTTTCCATCACCCAACCCACAATTTTTATGTTCCACAGTATATCACGTTACGTGTTACGTGGGATAAATTCCAATCAAGCGGTTAGCAACAGTGATTTTGGCAACACTGCGTGAGATTGTTATACGTTTGGCAGTAATGTGTTTGAAGTGTTGTTGTAGTCCGCATTTGTGTGGCAATAAGTTTGTGATACTGTACAGTAGCGTACCCGCCATTCACCGTTACAATCCCAAGAAAATGTATAAACCAGACAACTTTTGCTTCATTTGCGGTGTATTGACATTCAAGTCACAAAGACGGTGTTTCACGCCATTGGTTAAAAAGTGTTATGAGCATTATTTTGAGTGCAAAGTGAGGGACCAAGATGAAAGCTGGGCCCCTCATGTGTGCTGTGTAACATGTGTCAGGATTCTCACTGCATGGGCGAAAGGTTTGCGCCATAAGATTTTGCCATCCCTATGGTTTGAAGAGAACCAAAAGATCATATTTCAGATTGCTACTTCTGCATTACAAATATAAATGGTATAACACCAAGCATATTGTAAAATATCCTAATTTATCATATGCTATGAGACCAGTTTACATAGGTTTTGACCATATTTTACTCTATATATTTTTTTTGCGTTTGATGCACTCATAATTTTTTCTCTTACGTCCGGCATGCACGTGAGTATGTGGTGTGAGGAAGTTCAGCCTGCACGACTGGCAGTGGCCTGAGCCTTACAAAGTAAAGGACATGTACACGCTAGCTTGCCACGTTCACTAATTTGCCGTGTGAAATTCGCGTCTATTTTTCAGTGAAGAGATATTTGAAGATATTAGCCATGCCTAAGCTATCCAAACAAAAGGCACACTTGCAGAAGATAAGAACGTCTACATTAGCAACTCAAGAGGAAAAAGAAAGAACCCCAGCATCAACTTTGTTATCACCACCTCCGCCGCCACCACTAGTACTCCCTCCAG
>NC_134799.1:59852198-59854698 GCF_046742065.1 Oratosquilla oratoria
TTCCACTATTTTTGTCTGTTATACATTGTATTCCATTTCGTTTCTTTTCCAACTTTATACGCTATTTTCTTCACAAGCGGCTAGGCACGGAAAAAAATATCCTCACCAATTTTCAATTCAATTTCACAATCCTGTTTATCTTTTTCCTACTCTAAGAAAATTTCATCACGGCACTTCACACTTAAAACTTCCTCCAACTCGCTGTGTATGAAAATTTCCCCTCAGCTGTATAAAATCACTTGGCGACAGTTTGGACTAAGAGGTAATTTGAGTTGAAAAGATCAATGATAGCTTCTGCAGGTTTGGTGCATTTTGAATTTCTAATTCTGGTCTGACGTCGAGTAATTTTATTGCGTGAGGTCTACTACATTATAGCGTGAGATCTACCTCACGTTAGCACTATAGCGTGAGATCTACAATTTCCATACATTTATTTTAACGATAAACACATATTTTGTACATATCCTGGGAATGATTTGGATTGATAATGAGATTTCTAATTACATTCATATTAAAGAAAATGTAAAAATAAACATATACATACATACATATACCAAGGCTTTTTCCCCCTTACAAGGGAGGTAGCAAAAATAAATATGTTATCATATATTTCCATACATTTATTCTAACGATACACACTTCGTACATCTTAGAATGACACAAATAGGTTAGGTTAGGTTAGGTGGACAGGTCACGTTTTTTATGTATTTGGGCAGGACATATGTTTGATGGATTGGTGATGGGGTCACGCGGTACAACTCAGGCTGCACCTGGGTAGGCGACAAATAGCTAAGCACCTTTATTGCCCCTAGAATGAACACTTCCGTGAAGGAGTTAAAAATAACTACGGTTAATTTTAACTTTGTGAAGCCCAGATAACCAGGAAAATTTAAATTATCCTTTACTGCATTATTACCTCAGCGCCTGGCTCCCGATGGCTCACTGATAAACAAGTTTCTCGATGACGTAGGTGTTGACGTCACCGAAGGCCTAGACACGGTAACAGGAAACAAATGTATTCTTGCTCGACTATTCACGAGAGATATGATGAAATGCTCTTTTTTCGCTTCAACATATCACTTTCTGTTTTTTTTTAAGTAATATTGTATAAAAACAACTACCCAAGGTCTAAACATGAGCAGGTCTCTTTATATCAAGAAGAAAACTATCGACGTGACGTCACGGAAAAGTCGCTTCAACGTATCACTTACTGTTATTTTTTTTTTAGCAATATTGTATAAAAACAATTACCCAAGGTCTAAACATGAACAGGTCTCTTCATTTCAAGAAGAAAAATATCGATGTGACATCACGGAAAAGTACAACGCAGACTTGTGGGTTTGTGTTGTCCCCTCCCGTCCTACCTGCTACCTGCACCTTCCCATTCATTCCCACACGAAGGATGCTGATAACCGTTGCGCTGCCCTCCTTAATAATATCCTGATTGCTTCCATTATAACTCCACCTCTTCGCAGTGACATTGTCCCCAGAGGCAAAGGCTCTTCTTATCAAACAAGGAATTACAATACCCATAATAAACGATTTCAGCGGATCTGCTAAAAGTTGATTTACTTTATGGCAACAGCGGCTGATTGGAACTGTTGCCATACCGTTAGTCTGACTTTTCCTCAACCTCGATGAGGCCGGGTACAAGTAAAGTGTTAAACGGCATGGGCGCGTGTTCTTGGGTGTCACTGAGTCTGTGGGACTCGAACCCAGAGCTTTTGAGGTTCCAAGATGGGGCTGAATCCCTACTCGCCACTGTGGCATGAATCTAATGTCACCCAAACCATACCTTTCAACCTTCTTCCCAACTTTATTCGTCAATGGCTGGATCCGAGAAGGACCACGCAACGTTCAACATTGCACGGGAAAATTGCACCTTCATAACATGCGTTCAGACTTGCAGGCACCAAATTGGTCTCAGGCACCACTAGTGACGTCAAGAGACTGTGAAGTCAACCTCACTTCAAGAGTCTGCTGGAAACAGCAAACGTTATCGGAGACACAATACAACCCCATGTTGACATCATATAGGTTGTACGTTACTTCCAAACCTGACGTCATAAGGTTTGACGTAGCCACACCTAACCCTTCCATTCATGGCTCAGTGAGCCGACCTCAGTGTTCGAGAGCGACTGAACCTCACGTTGTCCTTGAGAACCTATTGTCACACCCATTCTACCCATTCATCTTCGGGTGCAACGCCCGCATGCTTGGAGACCGGCGTGGGTTGCCATGATGGCGGGTCACATTCGAGGATAAGCGAGGAAGGCATCGGGTGTTGCTACAGTTCTGGAGAGATTGCCTTCGAAAGAAACAATGGTCTCAAACTGTCCGGAAATGGATTCAATTTGGAAGTGGATAGAAACAACTTCGCCAACCGTGTAGTTAATGAATGGAATAAACTTCCTGCAGAGGCAGTGTAATGTAGTTCAGTTCGAAGCTTTAAGAATCATGTAGATAAACACCTAAGCAAGATGCTGTAATGATTATCGTT
>NC_134799.1:59859698-59864698 GCF_046742065.1 Oratosquilla oratoria
ACACTAACTCTGTTTCCCTTGGTCACCATGCAGTATATCTCCAAAACACATGAGCTGTTTTGTGATTGAAATAATTTAAATAGCCTGACCTATGACCCTTTCTCCTGCGTTTGTAGCCTTTAGTCCTGCTTCCGACAGTTGCGTTCATTCAGAGTCGAAGGATCCCCTGGCAAGTGAACAAGTACAGATCGATCATGCCGTTCAACAGCAGCAGCAAGATTGACACACAGAGGTGGATGCAAAGGTCGGTGTGGATTTGATCAATAGATTGATGGTGCGTTCCCGGGCTCGGGGCGCCCAGATAGGAGCAAGGAACTTAGCCACGGGTACTGGGAGATGGGGACGTGACGCAATCGCTGCTTGCCAATCAGGCAGAGCAAGAAGTCCTCGACCTCTCTTCGACCGAATAAGCTTGTTCTGATTCGAGTGCTTGTATGCTTGCGCGTGCACATGCTTGTCATTTTCAACCCCCCTCCCCACCCTATGTATCGGGGGGAGTGCCTTGGAAGGGAGCATACACACACACACACACACACACACACACACACACACACACACACACACACACACACACACACACACACACACACACACACACACACACACACATATATATATATATATATATATGTATATATATATATATTTATATATATGTATATATATATATATATATATATATATATATACACACATCCATATACCAAAGGCTTTTTCCCCCTACACGGGGGGTAGCCAAAAAGAAAAAGGCATAGAAACCACTCCCACCCATTCCACCTCCTACATACTCCACTCCCCTCCACCCTCCACCCTCCCTCCCATCTTGGCACCTCCTGGATGACGGGTCATCCCTGCATCCTGTCATACATACTCTTATAGACCAGAGTTATTCCCCCTGATCATTATAACATCGCTTGACGTCTTTAACTAGAACAAAATTTTTAAGTGTGTCATTGAGATGATGGAGAGGGGGGGGGGTCGACAAATACCGATGTACGATGCTACCGTCTCCTCCAAAATATTACTTCTACTACTACTACTACTACTACTACTACTACTGCTACTACTACTACTGTCAATAATAATGATTCATTTTAACGTCGTGAACTCTTTCTGGCAGAAGACTAAGGAAGTGTCCTTTACAGTAATAACAGAAATAATAATGAAATGGCTCGGATTACGAAGGTAGAAGTGAGTGAAGAATTTAACAGTAGGAACCGAGGAGCATACCCTATGTGCTACGATAGCCGAGGTGCCGCCCAGGTACCAAACCAGATCCTTTATTCTCACGAGGCGAGGATATGTCAAACGTGACACAGCCGCAAAGATAACGAAACTCGATATATGAATGAAGACACGCGACAGTGATTGTATATATTGAACAAATCCTGATTAAGGACTCGATGAACTGAATAAAATCGCCTGACGGCAGATGGAATAAGTTACTTATGTCAACGCATGTAAGATGTTAAGCTGAAACAGGAACTTTTGAGAAAATAATAAAGGAACTTGCAAGAGACGATAAGGCCTACACTAGGCACTTCCATGTCCATTACGATCTATCATCCCCATCCATAAAGTTGTCTAACCATCTCTTAAAGCAACCAATAATTCAGCGATCATTACATGGTTACTAAGTCTACATTTGTTAAACCCTCTATTGGTAAACCAGTTCTCATTTGTTTCCTTAAGAAAAGGTTTGTCTATTCTAACTCCAGTATTACGAGTTTTGCACTACCATCTTAATATGATGACCTTGATATGATACATCACCCTTGTTAAAGCCCTTGATCCATTTGAATACCTCTATTAGATCAACTCGCATTTTACGTTTTTCCAGAGAGTGCAAGCTAAGCTTATTCTCAGATGAATAAAATCACCTGGCGACAGGCAGAATAAATTAAATCAATAATATATGCATAGACCGGTGCTTCTCAATGTGGGGCAATTCAGTTTTTCAGGTGGGAAATATGATTTTGTAATTGGGGTAATTGAGGGCAACTGAGGAAGTATAGGCCAAATTTTTATCTATTTATTTTATTATTATTATTATTATTATTATCATTATTATTATTATAATATATTTTTCTAATTTTCATTGATGCCTTGTTCTTTTGAAGTGGTTTTAGACCAAGGTTTTATGCTTTATTTTTCAAATTATAAGAATTGTATATCGCCACATGGGTGAGGGACACCAGGATTCTAAAGCGTGATTAGGCAGGGCATGGGATATATCCTCAGGTGAATAGAATCGACAGGCACAACCCAGAGCAATCAATCTATGAGAGGTGTCAATTCATTAATAAGAACATTTTAGCTATTCCATACCATGAAAATCTAACCAGCCTTCCTCGCATATTTAATATTTTTAGAATCCAGGTTGTACTTAAAAATAAAAAATAAAAAATATTAAAAATCTGTTAATTAAAAATTCCACCAGGGGAAGGGAAGGCTGTGTATATAGCATTCCATATATAGACTGTAATTCTAAGTACATAGGTCGAACAGGTAAAGACTTGACAAGAGAATAAGTCAGTATAACTACAACGTTAGAACGGGGCAAATATCAAGTGGGCTGTTTGTTCACCAAAAAGACTGATCATAGAATTGACTGGAAAAACTCAACGAAAATTGCCCTATATAACATTATACTGTAGATACATTTACTGAATCTTATTGTATTAAAAGTAATTTTGAAAATAGTAAGAATATGAGTTTAGGTTTATACAAACTAGACAATTTTATTATTAAAAAAAAGTTGTTGATAATAATTTTGTAACTTAAGACTCAGTGCAGAGCGGTTTCTTTAGGGTCTCTAAATAGACGAAAACGCTCGGTCACCGTTTTTTCATTTCCCCAGTGGTTTCGGTAGACTTAGTTTATCACGTGTCTATGTGATTGCTTTATATGTATACACACACACACACACACACACACACACAAGATTGATGTAGTCACCATTGTAAGAAAACTTAGTTATTACATGCGCATATATTTATCTATAAATCATGTTAGAGAAACCACGGCCCACACACATCACATGGCATTATCTAGCCATCACACATCCATATACATTCCCACACCAGCGTACTAGATGCACATTACGTGCCTTCCAATAAACGTGCGTCACACGACAAACTCCCTACACTCCTGTTTTTTCCGTATCTCGTAGTCTGAACCACAATGGTGCTGTGACACACACACACACACACACACACACACACACACACACACACACATATATATATATATATATATACATAATATATATAGATATATATATACTGTGTATATATATATGTATATATATATATATATATATATTGTTGCATTACATCAAACTTGCAAGAAGGTGGGTGGAGGGTAGAGTGAGTTTGGCAGTTAAAGGTCTCCCCCCCCCACCCCCAGCAGCAGCAAGGAAGAAGAACAAGGAGAAACGTGACAAAACCCTTGTAGGCGGACGCTGAATGGAACTCATCCATCAATACCTGAGCTAAGACGTCGATGTGTCACAGTAGGTAAGTAGCCACTACGATAGGGAGTCGAGTACAATTAGGGTGAGAAGTGCAATCGTGGTCCAATCTGCAGCGTGAGACCATTCGGCTCTCTCTTCATGGCTGAAGAAAAGAAATGCTGCTATGGAAACGATCCGCACCGAAGCTGAGTACAAATTTGGGGACAAGAACCATTTTCTTCTCCTCCATCTTTTTCTTCTTCTTCTTCTTCTTCTTAAATAATAATAATAATAATAATATTAATAAGAAAATAAAATAAAATAAAATAAAAATAAAAACATGAAAATAAATCACGTGAGTACCAGGGTGCACTCCTAAACCAGTTTCCAACTCCCGTTAACACAAGAGGCTTGGGCGGGATTCTCGAATCAGGTTAACGCGAAAGAACTAGATAGTTATCTTAATTGTCTAGTTACCATTTATAAAGCATGTAGGTTGTCCAAGCTGAAAGGAAATCGTTACAAGTGGACGAATATATCGGCGCGCGCGGCAGCTTTCATTCCGTCTATGACCGGATGAACCCATTCACCCCAGAGTCACGCTGCCTATCCTTGGTGTACCAGTCGGCTCGCGCGCTCACTCTTTTTCCTGTTTTCTCTTTTTTTTTTTCTTTTTCCGGGAGGCTCCGAAACTCTTCCTCCAGGAAAACGGAAAACATACCAATACTTTTCCTCTTTTGGAAAGGATCTTGAACCTCCACTGACCTATCCTCTTGGTCGATTTATAGTTATCTATTCTTAATTTCTTGTCATTTATGTTTCTTTGTGGATACAGAAGGAAACCCTGAACCCGCTCCGAAGACCGAGTACCAGCCTCTTGAGGTTGCACCTACGTAAACAATACTACATGAATACAATAAAAGAAGTGCTTCATTGTAACTTCCTAGAATCCGGTGACGATACAATAATCGGAGACGGGGAGACAACAACTGTTTAATAATTACTTCTCTGTCTATAAAGAAATTCAATCAGTATTTGACTGCAATGATTTACGAAAGAAAAAATGTCAAAACTCTTCATGTCCACAGTCAAGCTAAATGCAGACTAAATAGATGAATAAATAATAAATAAAGGCTAAAATGGATACAACAGGAAAGTAAAATATAGAAATTAAAAGTAGATATAAACGTGAAAAAGGCATAACAAAACTTCCATAAATAAATGAATGAATAAAAAGTAAAAATAAAAAATGCAAGTTTGTCATACAGGTATACTGAAACACCACTCAAAAGAAAAAGAAAGAAAAAGCAAAATTAGAATTACCACGAATTGATTTTCCCCCAAAAGAATTGAAGTCAAAAGTTCACGAGGGACGGGCGGGGTTATGAGATCACTAACGCCTCTCCGTCTCGATGTCGAGAACTCCGTAAAGAAAACGACGTTTCGTGGAAGGATGCGACGCAACATTCGAAAGAAAAAACCACGAAATTGTGATAAGGATTGGGTTTAGTGCACGTGTAAGCGTGTGATTCACCAAGGTTGAGAA
>NC_134799.1:59872198-59877198 GCF_046742065.1 Oratosquilla oratoria
GTGACATCTGTCGATCACGAGCCCAACACGTGATCCACGACGACATACACTCAAGTGCACATTTTTACAAGCGTTTCCTATTAACGAAATCACAAATATGATTATACTTACTCTCCTTCTCTTCAGTCTCTGTTTGTTCTGTAATAGCAGCGTGAAACGATAAAAAGGAAAAGAAATTTAGTGGAAATAAACTTACTGTTTTACTAAGAATACGCCCACACTCACGCAGTACACAGATAATAATTGTTTCTGATTGACTGGACATATTTTTTCATTGTTTCGTCCATCACATTCTACTATTTTCTTTTTGGGTATGAGTTACTCAACATTATATATTATTTATCTATCATTGGTAATTCTCAATATTTGATTTTAAACAGATTTAAAACAGATTCAATTATATTTACCACTAATTCTGATAATATAATTGGCATAAATCTGTTAGTCCTAAAAATGTTTGAAGGTCGCTCATCTAAATGTTTATTTAGTATAGAAAACGGAGATGAAGGGGGGGGGAGCAGAAAGGAGTGTTCATGAATTATATGAAAACTGAGGGTAGAAAATAACAATACAAATAATCTGTTGTATTTCACACACACACATTTATATAAAAGCTCTTGTGAGACAAGACCTTCGATAGCCACGTGTACATCCATGTGCCAAGAATGTAGAACGGCATTCTCTCCATGTGTCTGAATCGTTCGTGTTCGTGCCTACGTACTCACTTAGCAAAGCCAGCGTAGAGGTCAAACGCCCGCGGTTCGTGGGTGAATGCCAAAATATGTAACAAATGCGAAGACGGAACAGTGGTAAACTACGAAGCATGCGTATGACGCTTCCTGGTGATATTCCCGCGGTCATGTTTTTCTTGAATGGCAGTGGGATATTTTCGTTTGTCTTAAATAAGTTTGAAAAAAAAAATGTAGATATGTATGGGTATGCATATATACTCGCCTACTTGCTGTTTTTTCATGGACGAAAGATAGAAAAAAGAGAACTATATCGTAGTGTATGTATGAATACGTCTGTACATATGTTGTTGTTTTGAAAAGTGTTCAGAGCTAACTGATGGCGTTGGTGAATGTTATGCTCTTTCATTTTACTTTCAATTCCATCAACACTATAGCTTTCGTCACAAAATTTCATAATCTACTGTGCTGAGGAGATTGATTTACAAATTTCCAGTGAAAACGAATATCGAAATGTGTGTACATGTTCCGTTTAAATAAGTCTGTAATTTTTTTCATTACTATTGAATCATTTATTCGTAAAAAATATCGTTGAAAAAGTGAAATTCAACATTCCCTACGTTTTCTTTATATATTCATTCTCTTGGAAAATATGTTTAATTCATCGATTGTCATCCAAACGACAAATGTAAAATTTCTTAATGATTTTAATATATCTACCCGTAATTATAAAAAATTTACTTTATAAATATAGAAAACGTACGCTGGATTGGCAAAAGGTTTTAAAAGTACGGTGCTAGAATTTGAAAGATAACAAGTCATTTCACTTCAGAAGGAAAGCCAACAATACGACATCACGAGGAAGATGCTTTGGGTTCCGGAGTCAACTGACTTTTGCGTCTCGCTGTGACGTCATACTTGAGGGAAAGTGATCTGAGGCTATCTACATCTTTCTTCCAACAATCTTAAATAAACAGACTACAATCTAAACAACTTTATTTATTTATCTACCTGTTTATTTGTTCGTTTTTACTCACCTGCTTTTGGCTTGAGGGGAATAGACTCTTCTGCAGCGTGCAAAGAAGAAAACAAATATTAATTATGGCCACAAACCAGAATCCAATCCTTCATGTGGTTTAGACGTATATAGATTGAAGAAAGAACTGTTACGTTTTCAAACACACTCGAAGTAGACATTCTTTGCCTCTTGTTGTGTGTAAACAAGAACATGCGTAGATAAATGAATTAAAATAAATCAATATACCGAGTTCTTCTTCACTTATTAAGTCACTAGTCAAGGTAAGCACCCACTTCCACCAATTATTGATAGATAAATGAAATATATGTAAACAGACTACTGAAGAGGATTGCAGTTAGCAATCGAAATATATAGTTTCGATTACTCAACTCCTTTCGTCCGACTGTGGTGTTAGTTGTGATATGTAAACAAACTGATATATTGAGCGAGTGCATCAATTGATATGCGCGTCAATAGATTAACACACACGCACACATGCACACACACACACACACACACACACACACACACACACACACACACACACACACACACACACACATGGTTTGGATACATGTAAAGAATGAGTGAAGAAAGATTAGTGAAAGAGGTGGAAGGAAGGAATATGAGGGGGCGACCAAGGATGAGATGGATGGATGGAGTAAAATGGGCATTGAGAAAGAGCGGAATGTCTGTTGAGGAAGGTAGGGAGAAGACAGAAGATTGGGGGTGGGTGGAGAATGGCTGTGTATGGATGATGCTGTGATGCATGAGGGGGAGTGGGTGGGGTACGAGGGGGGGGGGTGAGGGAGTATGTGTGAAAGATATTTTGACGCAGGCCGAAGGGATCCCTCCCCTAATGTCTTCTCTTTTCATGCATGAGGAGACGGAGAGGGTGGGGGTCGCCGATTAAATGAAGTGACCTTGCTGTGAATGTGCTGTGTCTTACTACATTGCTTCTGACCCAGGGCAGTGGGCGAGATGCAGGGATGACCCGTCATCCAGGAGGAGCTAAGAGAAGAGGAAGGGAGGGGTGGTGAATGGCAGTGGAGTATGTGTGGATGAAATGGGTGGGAATGGATTCATGCCTTTGACTTTGGCTACCTCACTTGCAAGAGGGAAAAGCCCTTGGTATATGTATGTATGTATATAATGTTCGTAAACAGTTTTATGATGTTTCACAATGTTTAAGTTTATTTTTCCACGTCTTTATATAACAAATGGAATATAAACAAGCAACTAAGTTACTTGAGTAAAACATAGACTCATAAATGGACGAATGAATAAAAAAAAATGGGTCTGTCGTACACGCTAGCAAGAACGCTAAAATCTGGTCAGAGTTGGCGCTTGTAAACTGAGGTGTTGGCCCGCAAGCCAACGGGAACAAATCAGAAGAAAAAAAAACAGGAAAAAAAAGAACGGTAGAAAACAAGAGTGGTGGCGCGTGCATGTGCACATGTGATACACCATGGCCTTGGATCACGTGTTGGACTCGTGATCGACAGTCATTAACCGCCCGGATGAGAGCTCAGAGCTCGTATGACCGATCTATGGGTAATACTGTGACCTTACACACACACACACACACTTCCAATTCTCCGCCCACGAGAGTTGGAGTACCACCCCGCCGCAGCGCAGCGATACTGAAATTATTTCAGCTCTGGGGGGAGTCGAACCCGGATCGCCGTAGTAGCAGGCGAGAACTCTAACCACAGCGCCACGAGGTGTACAGGGTCAGAGCAATGCTAATGGGGTCCCATCTCTTCCTCCATTTGCCAAATTTTACCTTGAATTCTTTTATAGCGTTGGCTTGGGTTATATTTCCATCTAACATATTCTATAAGTCTATATTTCAGTGTGGAAAGTTGTACTTCGTGACATTTGCTAAACAGGCTTGTTTTTTCAGTTTTTACTATAAATGTGTGTGTGTGTGTGTGTGTGTGTGTGTGTGTGTGTGTGTGTGTGTGTGTGTGATTCACCTTGGTCTTTGGATCACGTGTTGGACTCGTGATCGACAGCTATTTCCCTCCCGGAAGAGAGTTAAGAGCTCGTATTTCCGATCTATGGGTAATGCCATGACCTTACACGCACACACACACCCAACTCCCAGCCCACGATAGTTGGAGTAACGACTCGAAGCGCAGCGATACTGAAATAATTTCAGCCCTGGGCAGGATTCGAACCAGGTACCGCCGGCACCACCGTACTGACATCTGGGACTCTACCAACCGCGCCACCGAGAGAGAGAGAGAGAGAGAGAGAGAGAGAGAGAGAGAGAGAGAGAGAGAGAGAGAGAGAGAGAGAGAGGATAGAGAGTGTGAGAGTGTGTGTGTGTGTGTGAGCAAATGAACAAATAAACCAATTCGGTGAATCAAGGGAAGCAAATTACTGCGAATAAGCATGATACAACTGGTGACATAACAAGATTTTGACATTTACTGGAGTGGAAAATACACTAACAAACTTAACAAAAAATATGAAGAAAAAAACTACACGTTGTTCAATGATGTTACAGTAGAATGAATTGCAACTGTTGCATCTGGAACAAAATATGAATATAAATGCATTTATCGTTATCATTACTATTATTATTATTATCATTGTTACCAATATTACCCCTAATATTAACACTTTTATCATTGTTATTGTTGTAGATATTTAGATATGTAGATATGTAGTATGTAGATATATTATATAGATCATCATTATAAATATCGACATTTTATTTTGTCTCAATCGGTCCCTTTTGCTACACTAATTCTATTTTGGTTGAGAGCACGCGATTCTCGCTGAAAGAGGCACTTCGTGGTGGCAGAGTAGAGAACTCAATTCGAGGAATCAGCTTGTGGCTCCTTTTCCCGCTCTCAAAGAGAATAACCGATTTTGACAGAGGCCTGACAGTGAAGATCCCTCAAGTATGACAAATGTGGTCACCAGGGTCCTTTGTACCACTAGCAACTCTCTTGTACACACACAAAAGCGTATTCAAACGTGCACACACACACACACGCACACACACACACACACACACAATGTTCACTCATTCCTCGGAAAAAAAGGCGGGAATATCGGTCCGATAATGCTGATTGTCCGCAGTTGTCTGTAGTGGTTAATATAAACAACTACATTACGAGAGAAAGAGTACTGTACTTTTAATCAAGCGCATCATCTAATATACTGTAAATATACACTATAATACAGTAAATTCAAAACTTTTCATTTAAAATCGGCTCGTGTTTAGTTATCACACTGGGCTATTTTTCCTTCAACATCCTACTTCCAATCTCCATCTA
>NC_134799.1:59879698-59902198 GCF_046742065.1 Oratosquilla oratoria
GATGTAACAAACTACGTTAGACTATTGCTGACGCCAGATTGATCTCCGTGCCACCCCTGTCTGCGGCGAAAGGATTACGACACAGTGATGCTGTCAGACCAGAGGATACAAATCTTGATAAGCGTATTTTCGAAGAACGTGTGTCATGGTAGTTCGTGTGCCTGGGCACATCTGACAGTGGGGATTTCCTGACTGACTGTGCTGGGGAGTCATAATGACCCGAGCATGGCTGGGGGTTACTGTCCACAGGCCGCATTTTCCTAGGTTCGAGTCCCACCCACTCCCCCTCAGGACGGGGTTTGCTACCATCGCCACTTTCACCCGCGAGCTCCTCAGCCGCATGAATATGCATCTCAAAACCAGAAGTTTATCGAAATGTTGAAGGAATTGCATTGAGTGAAAATAACACAAATCGAAAAGGTTGGAAGTCGAATGCATAAAAGAACGAGCAGCCATCATCAACATCCAGGCTAACATGAACTTCGACCATCTTTATTCAATCGTCCTACCTACCAATTACAAGAACCAAACAACCAAGCAGTTGGACAAAACACCCTTGTATCTCCTCCGCCACGCCCCCTACCAGCGAATCAGGTCAACAACCTCTCCCTGATTCATCAGATAATGGTAATTAAGTTGTGGATTTCTTATCACTGTTCCATATTGTTAACCAAGTATCTGTTTACTGTGGAAGACTACACGATCTACGATATTTTACTATTTTAAAGGTGGCTCCCTGAAGTAAGTAAAATTGACCTAAAATAAATGAAATGGAAGACATTGGAAAACTCGTTTTGGCTCCCCTTCCCGAAGCAAGATCTATAGATGCGCTAAAAAATAAAATGAAATAAAACAAACAAATAAATAAACATATAAATCAAATCAAATAAATGAATAAATAAGTATATAAATGAATATTAGAAAGATTACTAACTGAAAAATTTGTAGTGTTCAACTTGGTGTGTATTGAAGAAAATCTGCACCTAATATATATATATATATATATATATATATATATATATATATATATATATATATATATATATATATATATATATATATATATATATATATATATATATATACCAGGGTTGGGTCCAAATACAGACGACTGTAATTAAGTCCAAGCCACTGTAATGAAATACATATAGTTTATGTGATAAAAAAAATCCTGTCACTGATTTGGAAAACACGAAAGTTAGTAGTTTCCTTACATACACATTGATGAGCACACTTTTAAAAAATGAGATTTGATATAGAAAAGTAAATGGAGTTTTTACCTTTACTTTAGCACATCATGAATACATATGTATATATATATATATATATATATATATATATATATATATATATATATATATATATATATATATATATATATATATATAATGGCACATTCTCTGACAACTTCGCCTATCTTGTACTTTCCTAAAGAAGGCTGCAATTAGCAGCCGAAATACAGAAATTAGTTTTCTCATGAGTTTTTCTTTCACTACGACACACACACACACACACACACACACACACACACACACACACACACACACACACACACACACACACACACGCATATATATATATATATATATATATATATATATATATATATATATATATATATATATATATATATATGTATATATAATTTTCAGGCCTTAGAACAAATATTGCATTGTGAAAGTTGGAGTTTATATCAATTTATTTGTTTACGAGAACCCATGCTACAATGTGTTGCGTCCTAAATTGAATTAATTAGATGGCGCAGTTCTAAGAGTCGCCCTCCGAGTAACCACGCCATGTGGCATGTATAAAAAAAAAATAGAGAACAATTAATAGACATAACATAAGAGGAAGAGAGAGAGAGAGAGAGAGAGAGAGAGAGAGAGAGAGAGAGAGAGATAGGAGAGAGAGAGAGAGTTACTGAACTCTTTGCAGCATTGTCTGTGCTGTGCCTACATTTTAAGCCAGCCTTGTGTGCACACTGGACACAATGCACTTGGTACAATACGTTCTATGCCTGTACATTTACTCTTCAATTCTCTACTTCATTGTGATTACACACGCCTTCACAAGGAGTGGGCGCTGGTCGCCTCTATCCACTACATGGCCTTCATACTTTAAAAAAAGGTATATGCTTGAAGTGAGAGACTATTTAAAGCATATGAACAGGGATATGTTTAGATATAGTGCTATCGCAATATCGAGGATGGAAATCATGAACACGGCACGTGCACAAAATGTAGGACGGACTTAAAATAGGAAGTGCTGTTGCTCCGTTGGTTTCAGATCTACGAGTATAGCTTGGCTGGCAAGAGTTGGAGAGTAAATTTATGACAGTCGAAGAGAGAATGGGGAGGGAAGACATGATCCCAATGTACACGTGTTTTATGTATGTAGGTATGTGTACACACATACAATCACAAACACACACACACACACACACACATATATATATACATATATATATATATATATATATATATATATATATATATGTATAATTGTCACGTCCTTAGCGTAAATAGAATCCTGTGGTTGTGCTGTGTCGGGCCCTTGTGTGGATAAAGTCTCCTTATTTTTTTTTATTTTTTTTTTTTTAAGGCAGGCCTTGCGTGAATATAATGTGTAGTGTATGTTATATGTTATAATTTATATTTCATAAATTGCATTCCATAATATATATGTTAAATGTGTACGTTTCCGCAATTCACGTCTGTTGGGGCGCGCTTCAGTACGTTCTGTCATGACGCCAAGCTCAGGGAAAAGTTACAAATTTAGGCGCGAAAACTTATTCTTCATTCCTTTTCAACTACCTACTTTGGATATGTTTGTGCATCCCGTAAACGTGAACACCCTTTCCCGGGATATAAAAGGCGAAGCAGAGAGCGACCCGAAAGGGACACAAAAAGAGAGGCTACCGAGTGAACCGCAGAGAAGAAAGAAAATAAGAAAAGAAGAAGACGCCCACGGGTCATCTGAACATACGTAGAAAAGTTTCAACATCCGTCGATTATGACAACTCAACTAAACAAAATCTTTGGGCCTCAAGTACCGAACCCAGAAATTGGCAATCTCCACACGCGAAGTATAAAGCCTCCGTTTTCCGAATTGCTTCGAACATCTCCAGACTGCTGCTGGACTAAGTGCGACTCGACACGCCCTCTCTGTTATTTTTTGACTACGCACCATCAAGAAATCCCCAACATGTTCACGACTACCCGAAATTATCGTGCATCTGCCTCTCCTTAAACAACTCATATATTCCCGAGACCTGAAGATCGGACCAGACGACTTTCCGTTGGTGCGACTTCTAGCAACCAGAATCAAGACTCGCCAACACCATAATCAAGACATTACTACGCTCATCTGGTCTTACGTGCTACATTCAAGCGAACACCCAGATACTCTATTTGGTAATTAATTATCCATTTATAATTCATGTAACACATATTGCTATTTTTTCTCATTCTACGTCCATTTATGTCTCTATTTTAATATTGTAAATAATAATGCATTTTAAGGAAGAGTTTAATTATCCTGCCTGAACTGTCGCTCGTCCGAGCTGCACAGGCCTTATTTTTTATTTATTTATTTATTTATTTTTTCGTGTCGCGACCAGCCTGGCCCATAGGTGGGTCGTGATATATACGGTATATATATACATATATATATATATATAAATATATATGTATATACACACACACACACACACACACACACACACATATATATATATATATATATATATATATACCTGTAA
This sequence comes from Oratosquilla oratoria, assembly GCF_046742065.1. NCBI lineage: Eukaryota > Metazoa > Arthropoda > Malacostraca > Stomatopoda > Squillidae > Oratosquilla > Oratosquilla oratoria. The sequence continues at coordinate 59,883,459 of NC_134799.1, forward strand.
GTGTTTGTGTACACATGAGTATGTTATATATACAATATATACATATATATATGTATATAGATATGTACATGTATAGATGTATATATATATATATATATATAAGCATGTATATGTGTATATATATATATATAATATATATATATATATATATATATATATATACATATAAGAAAATTACATCTAATATGACAATGGTCATGAAGATAACTGAATGCAGAATGCACTGCTCAAAGCGGGCTGGAGAGTTTAATAACCAACAATGTTGTCAGAGAAGCCGCGAGACGGGAACCTTAGAAGTATATTCGTACATTCTGCCTTGTGATTTGCAGGCGAGTGAGTGCCAAGCAAGTGTGTCAGGCGAGGATGACGAGGTGAACAGACTTAATAGGTGCCAGCTATTGGCCCCTTCCTGTGCTTGTGAACATAACCAAGCATGCAGTATTTGTGTATGTCTACGAGGTAATGTGCAGCCTCTAGGCTGGAGGTGGAGGTTGATGAAAGTGTTAATAGGTGCCAGCCATTGGCCCCTTTCTGTAATTGTGAACATAACCAAGCATGCAGTATTTGTGTATGTCTACGAGGTAATGTGCAGCCTCTAGGTTGGAGGTGGAGGTTGATGGAAGTGTTAATAGGTGCCAGCCATTAGCCCCTTTCTGTGCTTGTGAAAATAACCAAGCATGCAGTATTTGTGTATGTCTACGGGATAATTTGCAGTCTTGGAGGTGGAGGTTGATGGAAGTGTTAACCGTTCAGTCGAGAGTAACAACATCTCGCTTCAAAAAATAAAATCCGATGCCGCTCGCCAGGTGAATATAATTGCTTAGCATTAACAAGGCCAGACATCCTAGAAGTATTCACCGTTCTCAAGGGATTACATGTCTGTCTGTAGCAGATCCTTCGACTGCTTTACACCCCAGCCAGAACTCTTTTGACCCCCTCCACCCCCCCCGACGAAAAAAGGGGGGGAAATAAAACTCTTCCAGTTATCTCTAACGCATCACTCGCTTCAGTCAGTGCCTATGATTCATTTACTAGATTATGAAAGTTCGCTGGCTGAGCGGGTTAGAGCGTTGTTACTTAAGATGAAGGTCGAGGTGATGGCGGTTCGAGCCCCACCACCGGCGAGGTTGAGCCAACAATGTGGTTCATTAAATTCCACGTTAAAAAGCCTTCTCTGAGTGGTACCGTCCTAGCCTTCTGATAGGGGGAGTTTATGACGTTAAACCATACCATCATCATAAGAGCTGAATTCATTTCAATGCTGCAACGCGCGCACCCACACACACAAAGAGTGGTAACCAGAATGGTTCACAGTTTACCTGGCTCATATGAACACACACAAAACACGCACGCACGCACACACAAAGCAGTAACCAAACGGTTTCCAGCTTTCAGAACTATGAAATGAGAGGATCAATTCGACAAGGAAGACTCCTTAACTTGTGATGGAAAAGAACACGAGATTGAAAGTCTGACAAAAAAAGGGGGAGATTGATAGATAATAACAAGGAAGAGGAAATAGTAGTCAAACAAAACAAGCGAATTTAAAGACAAGTCTAACTAACGAAAGCATAGAGAAATACAGAGAAAGGACATCAAGAGAATTGTTCTCATTTAGTACAATTAGGTAAACAGTCAAATACATACTGGAAAATTGTATTCTTATATATTTTCCTTGTAATCTTGTCGTCTATTCTTAATTGTCTCTGTACAGTCAGGCTATTACTTCCAGCTCTGCTATTACCGATGACCCGAGTTCAAATCCCCAAGGTGGATACAAAGAAGACTACTGCCGGAAATCTTCATTCATCAGCATATCACTTAGACAAAATGTTGTCGCACATTTGTAAATAATCATCACGAAGAACCCACAGTCGGAATAAAAGGAAACTTTAGAAGAATGTGTAACTTCTATATTTCGGCTAATAGCTATAACCCTCTTCAGGAAGGTACGAAGAAGAGGTCTATAGCTTTTAGCCGAAATATAGAAGTTACACTTTCTTCTAAAGTTTCCTTTTATTCCGACTGTGGGTTCTACGCCCTGACAACACATACAAAACCAGCTCTGTAGTATATACACCCTTACACTTCGGGCAAAGGTGCTCCTGTAAGGAAGTATTTTTCAACTAGTGAGCCGTGGAACTATGATGGGCACTGATGATATCTCCAGTGGTTCAAAGAACGTTCGCTATATTTAGCACTGACATAGAAATGGGAGAATATATCATCAATTTTATTGAAAATACAGCATTACGAGAAATGCTAGCTGTCTATCATTTTACAAAATTTCTCAAATTTCTGATTATCAGGAATATATTTCACACCAAAATTTTAGTTTATCTATTTTTTCTTATCATTATAATTATTCAAATGGGAGATAGTCCGTGGGATGTTTCTAACTGAGCTCGTGGTGTTCCGTGTAATTAAATAACTCCAGATCCACTGTTCCAGGGTTTCCTAGATAGGCAGGGGCTGCCCACAGTTGCAATGGACAGCTGAGGCAGCGTTGGTGGCCAGACTATCAGTGGAAGGAACAGACTTAATAAACGTCTCTTATTGTCTTCTTCCTGTACTTGGCAAAAGTAGCAGACTATGCAGTTACTTCTGTTGCACATTGACGACGAATGCAACATACATGTTCCAGAGTAGTCGTAAGCAACGTCTTCTGTTTCGGGAGTAAGTTACCATCCTTAACCTGTTTCTCTCTCTCTCGTTTTAAGATCGTCCAGCACCTTCTATCTGACGTCACTCGTAAATTTTGTTTTCTTTGACGACAAGTGGTTTTATTCACGGGGCGAGGGTATTTATGAAGGAATCGTGTGCATGTTTTATACACACCCACACACACACACACACACACACACACACACACACACACACACACACACATATATATATATATATATATATATATATATATATATATATATATATATATTTCAATTTCTGCATGATGGCCTTTGATGGCTTATAATCAAAGTGCATTGTGGTTGTTAAAATGTATCTCTAATCACTGGGACCCATTCAGTGTTGTAGAAATACATACATACATATATATATATATATATATATATATATATATATATATATATATATATATATATACACACACACCAAGGGTTTTTCCCCCTTGCCAGGGAGGTAGCCAACGTCAAAAGGCATCTACCCACCACCACTCGTTCCGCTCTTTTCTACCACCCTTTCCTCCTTCTCATCTTAGCTCCTCATGGATGACGGGTCAACCCTGTATCCCGCCCACTGCCCTGGGTCAGAAACAATGCAGCAAAACACAGCACATTCACAGCAAGGCCGCTTCACTCATTCGGCGACCCCCCCCCCCCCACTCTCCACCCGCTCATACGGAAAAAGAGAAGACGTGGAGAATTCCTTTTGGGCTGCGTCGAAATACCATTCATAACCGCTCCTTAAACCTCCCCATCCCCCACCCACTCCCTTCCATGTATCACAGTATCATCTATACACAGTAATTTTCATCCCATCACTATCTCCCGCCTTCTCCCTTCCCCGCTCAACAGGCATCCCTCTCCTGCTCAACGCTCCTTTCACTCCATCACATCTTTTCCTCGGTCGCCCCCTCATTTTCACTCCATCCACCTCTGTCTTGAACACCTCTTTTACTTATCTTTCTTCATTCTTTCTATCCATGGGTCCAAGTCATCCCAATACTCTTCCATTAATCCTATTTGCCATTTACTTTTACAATCCCGCTCTCCTCATCACTTCCTTGTTTATCACTTTATCCAACCTTGTAACTCCTACCATGTAGGAGAGGTTTTATACTGATATATATATATATATATATATATATATATATATATATATATATATATATATATATGTATTTCGACATACACATTTATTGTCAAGATAAGAAATACAAAAACAGTATCGGAAGGCATTCGATACTCCATGTCTTAATCCTGACAGGAAACATTTTGATCCATAAACAAATTGGATGCATTTGATAAATAAATAAACATATAGATAAATGAATAAATAAACAAATAAAACAAACAATCAAATACCCAAAACAGCCAATGAAAACAAAAAACAATACGACCCATTGCAAGAAGAGCACACTAACTTAATTAACGACTAAAAAACTATTAATAAATAAAGAAGCAAATACAACAAATAATACAAAAAATAAACATACGAATGGTCAGACAGATTAACAGATAAATGAATTAACAAATAAATGATATGCAGATGAACAAACTAATAGAAATGATAAAAAATGTATAAAAACATAATATTTATGTCAGTGAACAAATGGACAAACAAATGATTCCATTACGAGACGTTGCAGCTTAAAAGCGGATGTCCATCTCAATATTAGAACTTCGAACGGTATTATGCGCGCAGATCGTCCAAATGAATGAAATGTGGCACCCGAGGAGGACTTTGGAAACCGTGAAAACCGACTCACGTCCACTTCCCCATGCATTAAAAAAAAAAAAGAAAGAAAAAAAATTATCCTTTTCGCCAAATTCCCTAACCTAACCTTAGCTCGCCTGGCATATGGGAGTGTTAAAAGAAATACAAAATAAATAAGCATAATAGAACAATAAAATTGATAATAAATAAGCAAACAAATATAATTTGACGAACAATAAAAAATATTTGGCAAAATGAAAAGTCATCGTGAGAACTACGCACTCTGCAGTGGCGTGATCTGAATCCGCTCGAAATAGGTGAACAAATGTGTGAAGGAGGAGGAAGAGAATGAAAAGAGGAGGAAGAAACATGAGGATATTTCTCTTTCTCTTTCGATTCATCAGATCATTTTAAGCGATTTGATAAAATTTAGGAGATAGAACATAAAATGGTGAATCGATAAGGTCTCTACTTCGTTTGGTTGACCTGATGTGAGAGAGAGAGAAGGGGAGGGGTGGAGCAACGTTCACTCTAAGTTGTGCGCATGCGCACGCGCACATATGTTTTACAACTAGAGCACAGAAAGTAAAAATGTGTGCACACACACAAGGTTTTCAAATGATATAAAAATTCGTTCAATAAAGAAGTTCCACCCAATTGTCAACTTATAAATTCTCTAAAATTATGATAACTTGCCAACCGTCAAACCAATAATTGCTTTGGTGGAGGTAATATGTAATACAAACTTACAAGTTGTGCGTATTTGCTTAAATCAGTGCTTCCCAACCTTTTCGAAATGATTACCCCAAAAATCAATTTCGCAGTTATGAATTACACCATTGAACATATACCCGGCAATATCGGGTGTTTTTTTTTTCGCTGTCATCTGATGAACTGGATGGCTGTATATATTTAAAAGGATCCAACACAAATGCAAACTTTTCCACTTTTATATATATCAACATCAACCATCATAAATGCAGAATATTCAATACAACAATAATAACACACATTATTCAGTGACTTGGTCAGGCTACCTCTTCTCACACAGAACATCCATTACCCCAAAAATATGGGTCCATTACCCCACTGGGGTAATTGACCCCAGGGTTGGGAAACATTGGCTTAAATGATCAGATGGTGACACGCACATATTTTCCAGATGAGGCAAAGTTTGCTCACAAGTAACATTCTACGCACACTCATAGCAAAATATGAGAGGGAGCATTGAGTTGGAGGGGCCAATTTTCACACCCTGTCTGAAATTGACTACAGACATTCACCTTCATTCACAGACGCGTTAAGAGAACCGTCTAGGGAGATGTGGCAATCCGCTAGCCGTCGGCCCAGAGACTTGCGTCACGCTAAGTCTTCCGTGCAGGGAGGTACTGTCCATTTTACTACGTCTGCCCTTTCCGGGATCCTCAAGTTGCGAAGAGGTTAAAGTGCTTATGTGTCACTGTTTCGAGTACTGTATACAGTATAGTCGTGTATATCGCGAATTTTTATTATCGCTTCTCATACTCATGAAATAGGGGGGTCGCACTTTACGCAGGTATTTTTTAACGTGTTAGAATTCATACATTTTTGGTGACCGTTAATTATCTGGTAGCCCTATCGTCTGACGGAGCCTTTTGCTAAACTTAATAGTATCAATAAGCTCATCTAACCTTGCTTCCGTAGCCTACATTCTTTATTTCTGTTGCTACATGAACATTAGGAGTTCATTCACCATGTATACCATTTATAATCTACAGAAGCCTTATATAAATGAAGACTTGAAGATGTTTTCCTGATTCCAAACTGCGTGCACCTTCGTTCACACGTGTTTACATCGCTGAAATATTTCTTTCCCAACGACATGTGGCAACACGCCACTGCTGCACGCGTATAGCTTTTTTGTAAATAAAATTTGTAATCTTGGTGGGGTCAGTCATTGTTGTACGTCTATTGTAATCAAATCGTATATTGTAAACATTATATTTCATTCAAGGATGGCCATTGTATTGTGAAATGTATTTGTATAACTTTATTTGCATAATCTGTACATAACATTAACATATTGATTGTGTATTATTTGTTATGGCGGACGAAATATAGCCATCATATATTTCGAAACATATATGTTTTCAGTAATTCTTCACCTAGGGTATACGAACATAACTTTATTGTGGTACCAGAGCAAGTTCAACCAATTGTCCGATGCGCACAGTTTCTAATAGTAAATGATACCGTTATAATACTGTAAATAATGTTTCGAAAAGATGAAAATAGACTGCTTGTAAAGTACTATACAAGGCATATATGTACCTTTAATCCTGACAAACGGGTTGTCGCTGGATGTAGACACTTGCGAACGAAGACATACGCAAACTTGACAAAGAAACTGAAAAAAGTATTGCTAAAAAGAGACAGGCATATAAGAAATATAAGTGCTCGGGTGCATCTAATGACTAATGAAAGTTATGTATCAATACAGAGAGATTTAAAAAAGACAATAAGAAAAAGAAAACGACAATACGAAATGAACATCGCTGAGAAATCCAAAGAGAATCCCAAAGAATTCTATAGTTACATTAGAGATAAAAAGGTTGTTAGGAATCACATTGGTCCACTATTATCAGCTGACGGTCAACTTGAATATTCAAATGAAGGAATGTGTAATATCTTAAACAATTATTTTAGCTCGGTATTCGTAAACGAAACACCTCAAGGTGAATTCCAAACTGAAACCTGTGAAAAGTCTAGGGTAAACTTACTCACTACGGTAAATATAACAAAAGAAAAAATTAAAAGGTGTATAGACAAACTCAAAGTTAATAAAACACCAGGGCCTGACGGTTGGCATCCAAGAATCTTAAAGGAAATGAAAAATGAGATTGTTGTTCCATTAGAAATTATTTTCAAGAAATCCATCATATCCGGAGATGTCCCAAGAGAATGGAAGCTAGCCAACGTTACTCCCATATTAAAAAAAAAGGTGACAAAAAGTAACCAAATAACTATAGGCCTATAAGTTTGACTTCAATCGTAGGAAAAATAATGGAAACTATCATCAGAGATGCTATCGAACATCATTTAGAAAGTAACCGTTTGATAAATGATAGCCAGCATGGTTTCAGACGGAAACGTTCTTGTGTGACTAACTTACTCGAATTCTACAACACAGTTATCTCGAATTATGACAAAAGAAACAATATAGATTTAGTATATCTAGACTTTGCAAAAGCTTTTGATACCGTCCCACACGAAAGACTACTTACTAAATTAGCTTTGCATGGAATAAGTGGTAGCCTATTAGGTTGGACTAGTAATTGGTTGAAGGGTCGAAAACAGAGAGTTGTTTTAAATGGAAAAACTTCTGGATGGAAAAGTGTTGCAAGTGGAGTTCCTCAGGGTTCCGTTCTTGGGCCACTTCTATTCATAGTATATATAAATGATATAGACCATGGACTAAAATCTACTGTTTCCAAATTTGCTGATGATACAAAACTGTGCGGAGTGGCAAATGATCACTCAAACCAATTAGATATTCAAGAAGATTTAGATCAATTACAGCAATGGTCTGAAAAGTGGCTAATGAAATTTAACACAAGTAAATGCAAGGTAATGCACATAGGTAAAAATAACAGTAAGTACGATTACAAGTTATTTGGAAATTCGTTAACAAAAGTGGATAGTGAAAAAGATCTCGGTGTAATTATCAGTAACGACCTCAAATCATCCAAGCAGTGTATTTCAGCCTCTGAGAAAGCAAATAAGATTCTAGGACTGATTGCGCGATCTTTTGATTTCAAAAGTCCATCACTCATTAACAAGCTATATAAATCGTTAGTTCGTCCACATTTGGAATATGCTGTTTCCGTATGGTCACCGAATCTCATTAAAGACATTGACAGACTGGAAAAAGTACAACGGCGAGCCACAAAACTGATTCAAAATATCAAAAATAAATCATACGAAAATCGACTAAAACATATGAATCTGTTTTCCCTAAAAAAAAAGCGTAGACTCAGAGGTGACTTGATACAGGTCTTTAAAATTCTAAAGGGAATTGACAACATCAAAAGTGACAAAATTTTTACACTGAATGAGAATCAAACAAGAAACAATGGTCTCAAACTGTCCGGAAATAGATTCAATTTGGAAGTAGGTAGAAACAACTTTGCCAACCGTGTAGTTAATGAATGGAATAAACTTCCTGCACAGGTAGTGCAATGTAGTTCAGTTCGAAGCTTTAAGAATCATTTAGATATATACCTAAGTAAGATGCTGTAATGATTATGATTTATCTTATATTATTTGTTTTTGTTTTGTTATCATTTGTCTGTTTGATTTTCATTTATCATTAGTTATATGTCAATTTATTATTATTTACTATTTACCTGTTTGTTTATTATTTAACTATACCTATGCATTTATTTATGTATTTTATTTGTTATTTACATTATCATAGTTTTTATTTATTATTTTATTATTAATGTGATTTTTTTTTCGCATCCGACCTAGATATGGATCAAGAGGTCTCCTGTCGGCATGCTCCGCCTTTGTAATCCTTTGTAATCTTCATTTACATAAGGCATTTGTTGATTTTAAGCAGAACACATAGTGCATGTCGCTTTGCTCTTCTCGTAGCAACAAAAGGAAAGACGTTACGTAGGAAACAAGCCCTGGGTAAAGGTAAACCCGTCGTCAGGCATAAGCAAAGGCAAAATTACGGTATCTAAATCTTCGTTCGTATAAAAAAAAATTAGTATCTTTAATCTCTTTGGGGTATCTTTGTACAAAAGATAATGAAGACCATTTATTTGCTATAAAACATGTCTAGAATGCTGTCCAGCGGAGCAATATTTAACTACGGAAGGCCTACTAGTAATGTTCATAAGTTGGAGTCGAATTATACAAAAGGGAGGGTCACACTATACATGAAGTCATCTTATACACGAGTATATACGGCAAATATTCTAATACAAAAATGCCACAGTCGAAGCAGAAAAAAAAAAATGGAAACTGTTAATATATATTTCGACTGTAAGCTACATTCCTCTTCAGTAGTACAGAAAGAGAGGAGGAATACTTATATGGTACTCTCTTACAAAAGAGGGACAGCGGAAGGACGAAAGTACGTCTGGACGCCCGCCGCGTCGCTCCGTCGCCACGAATCTGGAATGCAGACATCCAAAAGGGCAAGGACGGGTATCGCCACGCACCATGAACGGCGCAACCACCTTCCGTCCTTATAAGGCACGTGCTCCCTCTGAAGAAAGAAACAGGGCGCGGGGCTGGAAGCAGCGTCTTCAGGTGCGTCACACCAAACAATGAACTCGGAAGGTTTCGTTGATGACCTTGACATGCTTAGCAAGGTCGTCGCCTTCGTCCTCTCCTGGTGTGTGAAAATCATTACCGGGCAGCTGGCGTATGCCTCGATTCCCGTACTATGCTGGCCGCTGGTCATTGATCTGTTGTTGTTTATGTATAAAATATCAAATAATGTGAAATGTTTCTGTTCCAAATTATATAAACTAGGCCAGATACTCATTTCGAATGTATACATTATATTTGGACACTATATCAAACTCTTCCGTACCAGTTGGCCTTTACTTTCTGGGTTTCCGTTCTTCCGTGGCACCCAACCCCCTCCTTCCCTTGGTAACAAAAAAATCAAAACATTCAAAGAGAAAATAACGTCATCAGTCTAGTACGAGTTACGTCATGTCGCCTTCCCATGACTATGACGTCAGAGATATCCGGTTGTTTAAAGCTGAAGTCCCCCCTTAATATAGAAGCTATCATGGTCCCTATCGCCTTAATAAATCCACCAGACAGTAGTGATAATAAACGTATAATTCGAAATATGTATACTGAAACGGTTTCGTGATAGGCTCACACGTCGGGTGACAAAAATAAACACCCCAAAATTGTGAATACACTGAATTCACTTTTGATATGTTGCGAGCCAACTCGCATCGACTCTCGGCAGAAGACAACATAAGAATGGTTCTTGGAAGATGGTAGTTACCCTATTATATATAATTCATCGCCACACTTTACTGCGTTTTTCATATAAACAACGACGGTATGCTATGGTATAGAGCTCTATAGCCGATCGATGCAGTATTAATGTACAAACATATCGTTGGCCATTAGGCATTTCTATATACAAAGGTTCCTTCATAATTAAAGTTATGTTTTGTAAAATTAAGTTATGAAATGTATCGGAAGTATGCAAATATACTTCACTGTTATTTAAGTATTCACATATAGAATTATTTCCTTCACAATCAATATGATTTTGTAAACAAATGCACACAAAATCGAAAGTTAATTTGCAGGTCTTATCTGCTATGGATCAGATTTGGATGTCCGCAGGTGGAACATACAGCAAGAGGTGCTTCGCTGTGACCTTTACCCCTTGTGTTTGGACAGCCAGTGCGAGTGACAATCACCGTGGTACATAAATCCCTTCAACGCTGTCAATACATATTTCAATCTGGCTAAGAAGGGCGAATTTTTGTATCTGAGGAGGTCTGAATCTATAACGTCGTTCCAGTCGCTTCTCCTTTCAACGAAACAAAATATATCAAGTATGTCACGGTAGTAAAAGATGAATTAGCGGATGTCCTTCACTTGTGGCAGAACAAACCACAATCAGTCACTCCACGCAGTCACCCGAGGATGTTGCCATGTATGTTTCCAGGTGTTCGAGTGGATCAAAGGCTTTATCAAGTGTGATGCAAACAAGGTCATCTTATTAAAACAACAGGGCAGGACTCGCAGTAATGGTTATAAACTGGAAAATTTAGATTTAAGAAGGAAATAGGCAAGAATTGGTTTACTAATAGGGTGGTCGACGAATGGAATAAACTTAGTAACCATGTAGTAAGCGCTTAAACTATCAGTTGTTTTAAGAAACGATTAGACAACTCTATGGATGGGGATGACAGGTGGTGATGGATACGGAGCTGCCTAGTGTAGACCATATGGTCTCTTGCAGTCTCCTTCATTCTTATGTTCTTGTGTATGTGAACCTAACTATTTCTCAGGTCCTCTGGAACGAGTTTAACATAATTGGAGCTCTTATTTCAAAGGATTACAGAGGAGGAGCATGTTGACAGGAGACCTTTTGGTCCATAACTGGGTCGGATGCGAAAAAATTATGATAAATAAATAAATATAATATAAATGATAATAAAATAAATAGGTAAAGTTAAATAATAAACAAACAGGTAAATAGTAGATAATAATAAATAGACAGATAAATAACAATAAATAATAATCAAGCAAATAATAATAAACAACAGACAAATAATAACAAACAAATAAATAAACAAATACTATAAAATCAATGGCAGGCATTACAGCATCTTGCTTAGGTGTTTATCTAAATGAATCTTAAAGCTTCGAATTGAACTACATTGCATTGCCTCTGCATGAAGTTTATTCCATTCATTAACTACACGGTTGGCGAAGTTGTTTCTACCTACTTCCAAATCAAATCTATTTCCTGACAGTTTGAGACCATTATTTCTTGTCGGATTCTCATTCAGTGTGAGAATTATGTTACTTTTGATGTTGACAATGCCCTTTAGAATCTTAAAGACCTGTATCAAGTCACCTCTGAGTCTACTCTTTCTAAGGGAAAACGGATTAATGTGTTTTAGTCGATTTTCGTATGATTTATTTTTTATATTTGAAATCAGTTTTGTGGCTCGTCGTTGTACTTTTTTCAACCTACCAATGTCTTTAATAAGATTCGGTGACCATACGGAAACAGCATATTCCAAATGTGGACGAACTAACGATTTATATAGCTTGTTAATAAGAGATGGACTTTTAAAGTCAAAAGATCGCGCGATCTGTCCTAGAATCTTATTTGCTTTCTCAGAATCTGAAATACACTGCTTAGATGATTTGAGACCGAGATCTTTTTCACTATCCACTTTTGTTAACAAATTTCCAAATAACTTGTAATCGTACTTACTGTTATTTTTACCTATGTGTATAACCTTGTATTTGCTTGTGTTAAATTTCATTAAACATTTTTCAGACCATTGCTGTAGTTTATCTAAATCTTCTTGAATATCTAACTGGTTTAAGTGATCATTTACCATTCTGCACAGCTTTGTATCATCGGCAAATTTGGAGACAATAGATTTCAGTCCGTGGTCTACATTTACTATGGATAGAAGTGGCCCAAGAACGGAACCTTGAGGAACTCCACTCGTAAAAAATTTCCATCTAGAAGTTTTGCCATTTAGAAAAACTCTGTTTTCGATCGTTTAACCAATTACTTGTCCAATTTAATAGGCTACCACTTACTCCGTGTGAAGCTAATTTAGTCGACGGTATAAAAACATTTTGCAGTTTAAATATATTAAATCTACATAATTTCTTTTGTCAGAATTCGAGATGATTGTGTTCTAGAATTCTAGTAACACACGCAAGAACGTTTCCATCTGAATCCATGCTGGCTATCATTTATTAAACAGTTACTTTATAAATGGTGTTCGATAGCATCTCTGATGATAGTTTCCATGATTTTTCCTACGATTGAAGTCAAGCTTATAGGCCTGTAGTTATTTTGTTTCTTTTTGTCGCCTTTTTTTAATATGGGAGTAACGTTAGCTAGCTTCCATTCTCTTGGTACTTCTCCGGATATGATGGATTTCTTGAAAAAAAAAAAAAAAAAAAAAAAAATCCTCATTTTTCATTTCCTTTAAGATTCTTGGATGACAATCGTCAGGTCTTGATGTTTTATTAAATTTGAGTTTTTATATACACCTTTTATTTCTTCTTTTGTTTTATTTACCGTAGTAAGTTCACTCTAGACTTTTCACAGGTTTCAGTTTGGAGTTCACTTTGAGGTGTTTCGTTTACGAATCCTGAGCTAAAATTGTTGTTTAAAATATCACACATTCGTTCATCTTAGCAGTCTGAATCTAAGTTGTGTTCACTACTTGCAATGCTTTCACCAACTTCTACATCGGTTATCATGCTTTCGCGGCTAGTGATTAGATCGAGTAATTTCTATGTCTTTTGGGCTCTTTTACATGTCACCGAAAAAATCTATCAAGCGACTACTATATGGTTATGTTTAAGGATCATCTAATCAATGTCAGTAACATTGAAATCACCCATTATCGATAAGTCCCGGCTACAGAAACTAGACAGTTCTTGAAACAACATTTTGTCATCTGCTGATGATAATGTTTTTAACCTATATACAAGCCGCGGACTTCGCCCTATCCGGCTTCGCCGGGGGCTTGGCTGCGCAAACAGCGGCCTACGGCCGCAGCTTTCCGCGCTCTAATCCCTCGTTTTCCCCTTCGGCCTCGGCCTCGGGGCGGAACCCCAACACGGGATCCCCAGCACGAAGAAGAACGCGAGGAAGAAGAACGCGAAGAAGAACACGAAGTAGAATGCGAAGAAGAACGCGAAGAAGAACGCGAAGAAGAACGCGAGGAAGAAGAAGAAGAAGAACGCGAAGAAGAAGAAGAAGAACGCGAAGAAGAAGAAGAAGAGGAACGCGAAGAAGAAGAAGAAGAACGCGAAGAAGAAGAATACCACCTGACCCCGACTTACCCAAGCGCTTTTTCAAGAATATTTTTAGGACAAAGTGTCACCGTAATACCACCTGTCCCCGACTTCCACAGCGTTTTTTTTTTGTTTTTTTTGTTTTTGTTTTAGAAGAATATTTCTATTTAGACTTAGATTACATTCATCTTTTGTCCATTTGTTTGGGTTAATTCTACCCACAAATTATCAATATTGATGGCATTACTGTGGTGGTTTGGGAGAAGCTAAGTACAAAGTTTAGCTAATAAGAACATCAGCTATGATCCCTCACGCCCCACAGCGGCATCTCGATGGCTGTTTGTGATCTTAACCGCATCGCTGTCGAGGGAGGAGGTGCTACGGTGATGAACAAAATAGCCTTAATTAAGGCTGCAGGCAGAGGAAATAGAAAAAGTGGCACCGGAGTTCCAAAAAGGAAGTGATGTCGCATCCAATGAATGAAATCGTTTTTGGAGTCATAATAAGACATGTGAAAGTCGTCGTTGTGTCGAACAAGTTGACCGAGGTATTCTTAGCCATGTCGAAAGAATTCCACCTCGTAAGAACGTAGTGGATGACAACTCCTAAACCCCAAGTTTAGATGGCTGCAACAGTTTGGGGTTAAGGTGTACATTATTTCTTTTATCATCATTCCTCAATGACAGGCGACTTTGTTGGGTAGATGGACGGACTCTCAATAAGCTACCAAAGGTTTCCTACCAGCGAGAATTAAAGACTTAAGTCCTTTCCGACGACAGTGAGTTAAAGAAGTCAGTCTTGGAACGACAAGCCTAAATCAATACTGACCTGAATAAATGTTTGCAATATCAGTGGAACATAAGAGAAGAAGAGAGAAGGAGTTTGAATGTGTTTGAGATGAGGTGTCTGAGAAGTATGGTGGGGGTTACTAGGCTGGATAGAGTGAGAAATGAGGAGGTGAGGAGGAGAACAGGGGTGAAAAGGGATTTGGGAGATAGGGTTGATGAAAGAATATTAGGATGGTTTGGACACATGGAAAGAATGAGTGAAGAAAGACTAGTAAAAGAGGTATGGAAGGCAGATGTGGAGGGAGTGAACATGAGGGGACGTCCTAGGATGAGGTGGATGGATGGGGTGAAGGGGGCTTTGGGGAAGAGGGAAATGTCTGTTGAGGAAGGAAGGGAGAGGACGGAAGACAGAGGTGAGTGGAGAATGGTTGTATATGGATGATGTTGTGACTGCATGAGGAGGAATGGGCGGGGGGTGGGGGTGGGGTAGTATGTGTGAGTAAATTTTGACGCAGCCCAAAGGGATTTCTCCCCGTCCTCGCCTTATATGCAAAGGGGGACGGAGAGGGGGGGTCGCCGATTAAATGAAGCGGCCTTGCTGTGGATGTACTGTGTCTTGCGACACTGCTTCTGACCCAGGGCGGTGGGCAGGGTGCAGGGATGACCCGTCATCCAGGAGGTGCTCAGATGAGAGGGAGGGTGGGAGGGGTGTGGAGTGTATTTAGGGATGAAATGGGTGGGAGTGTTTTTATGCCTTTCCCTTTTTGGCTACCTCCCTTGGAAGGGGGAAAAAGCCTTGGTATATGTATGTATGTAATATCAGTGTTATATTGCAATAAACATGTACACATTTAATTCAATGGGCCGCTTTCAGGACAGGAGTAAGGGTCCTTTCACACTAGGCAACTAGTGACGGTCACTAGTTGCCTACCATTATTTCAAATTGAGCCTTTCACACTATGTCTCTGCGGTTGCCCGGTTGCGCAACAGGCTATGGCTGTTGCCCGCTCCGGTAACAAGTGACCGTCACTGGCGGTTGCCGTCACCGACCGTCTCTTTTTCTTGACCAACAAAGCCAACAGAAGCACCTCCTCATTTGATGCCATTCTTTCGACTAATGAGATAATGAGAAAGGATTCCACAACTACGGTGACAGTTACTGGTTGCTTGCAGTTGCCCGAGACTTTCACACTAGGCAACTAGTGACCGCCACTAGTGACGGTCACTAGTTGCCTAGTGTGAAAGGGGCCTAAGGTGTTAGCCATGACAACTGAATAAAACTGTCTTGCTAAAACTCTGGTTTCTCCTTAAGATATAAAAACTTTTTCTAACCTAACAATATAATTGACAAGATATCTAACGATGAAAACATGTCATACAATTTCCGTCGCGTTTCTTAAATTAGGTTGTTCTTTACTTAAAGTAATTCATAATGATACATAATAAGTGAAGTTAAGTTTTTTAGAGTTAGTATTTTGGAAAAGTGTTTAACTCTCCCCTCCCTTATCAAAACCTCTAAACAGATGAGAAAGATATATGAACTTGTACCTAAGACAGAAGCTTTGTGTAAATGCTCGACTGTCTTATCGAAACTTATATATAAATAAACGACATCAAACAAACACTTGGACTCGAAAAATGTTTTGTTTACATATGTGTTGGATTCCTTGTCTTGGCTGTGCACTCCATTATTCCTTCTTTATAGGGGTTGCCTTTGCATTCCCCAAAAGTCTTAAAGACTATAAACTAACCGAGCAAGTGTGTCTGCCCCACATCTATCATAACTCTTACTTCCTTCCATTTCACTCTTTCCTTCCACCAGACCCCCACCTCCCCCCTCCCACCCTCTCCCCCATCTTATCTATCCTGCCCTCTAAGTAACATTTGCATCGTCTGACAAAAAATGTGGAGACGTGCCAACAGCTGTTTTTTTTTTTTTTGCAAATGCAGCAGAGTTGCATTTCTCGACTGGCTGTCTCACAGTCAGAGACAACAACGAGACTAATTACCACGGGAATAATAATGAGGATGCCGTAAGCCAGCGTTTTCTTTTTACATTTGAGTACGACAGTTTTCGCCATCAAATGAGACATGTAAAGAAGACTGGAAGTAAAGTGAACATTATATGCTGCTTTTCTGTAACCCATAAACATCTGAAGCGACGAAATTGATCTGTAAATGTACTCAAGAAAGCAAAAGAAACAAATGAACACTAAAGCAAAACAACAGAAATCCACGATAGCCACTTGAGCCTTGCTAGCCAAGATCTGAAAGCATAAAAGCTACCAGCTTCACAAGCATCATCCAAATGGTCAACACAGAGTATATCTGTCCATGTTAGTACACAAGGCCTCTCATGACCAGGCTTAATTTTACATAAATCTAGTGCCGACTCGTTGTTGTTGTTTTATAGTAGTGGTTCTTAACCTGGGGGTACCTCAGGTACCCACAAAGGGTATGAAACCTTGAACCTTGGGGGTACGAGACATGGTAGCCAGTGCATGGTACCCAGTGTCCAATCCCCCCAACCTCCTCCTCCTCTTCCTTCCCCCCCCTTTTTTTCTCTCCCCGTTCCCTCCTTTCCCCTTATTTAATCTCAAGCATTTGTATCTCAACTTGTACTTGAAAAAGCTGTAATAAGCGAAACGTCGTACAAATAAAGGCTCCGTCCTCATATGGTGTTTATCTAGTCAAACACTGTACGTTTACCATGAGAAAGCAAACAAGGTTTGTATCACTAATACTTTTCATATGTTTGCATTGTATTTGTATTTGATGGGGCTACGAGGACATGATAGTCAGTGCAATGCTACTGTACATTTACAATGAGAAAGCAAAGGAAGGTTTCTATCACTAATCCTTTTCATATGATTACATTTTATTTGTGTTGGAATGGGGGTATGAAGAAATTTTCTGAGATATCAAGGGGTACTTAGGGCACTGAAAAAGGTTAAGGACCGCTGTTTTATGGTGTGAGCGTAGTTAGGAGCCGGGCATTAACCGATCTGGAACGGGCGGTCTTATTTCTTGCCAACAACAAAAAATTTGGTACAGGAATGTGCTCAAAAAGGTTCCATACTAATTGAAAATGTATACGTGTATGTGTGTAATTCACCGTGGTCTTGGATCACGTGTTGGACTCGTGATCGTCAGCTACTAGCCTCCCGTAGGAGAGCTCATATACGACCAATCTATGGGTAATGCTGTGACCTTACACGCACACACACACCCAACTCCCCGCCCACGAGGGTTGGAGTAACGACTCCCAGTGCAGCGATACTAAAATCATTTCAGACCTGGGCGGACTTCGAACCCGGACCGCCGTAGTGGCGGGCGGGAACTCTAGCCATTGCGCCATGGAGTCGTGTGTGTGTGTGTGTGTTTGCAGGGCTGAGGTTCTTATTCACTGCCACCTTCGTTTTGGGTGTCTTTGTGTATCTATAATTTGTTTTGAGCACGCTTCTGTCCTGGGCAGTGTTGACAGGTTCTGTTGTGTTGTGTCTTTCTTAGCAATGGCACTGTGTGGGAGGATTATCATTATTTTCGCTGAGAACACGTTGTGCCGTCGCCTTTCCTACTCCCACAAACACCAGACTATTTTCGTCAGTTGTCAGAAGTCCTCACTCTCAAAAGTTTAATTAAGAATCTAAGTTTAGTCACATTTCCTATACTTGGCTCTACGAGAATATTCCCATCGTGATGAAATCCCCCTACCCTGTCTTTCTACGATTTTGGAGCCTCTAAATTTTCTCTAAGGAGTCTTAATTACGCAGACTCTTGTTACTTATTCTAGACTACATCTAGAATCCTTCAATGTGCGTCTCACTGCACTGTGCTGGGACTCTTCGCGTCTGCCAAGACGGATGGTTGAGGTGAATGCGTTCGGGATGTTTGGAGTGGGTGTACGGTGGTTATATGCGTTTCCACCATTACTGTATGAAGATAAAGTCCTTTTAGTACGTATGTATCATTTAACAACCCCGTCTAGGTATAGAAAACCTATTTTCATATTGATTCACC
>NC_134799.1:59907198-60047198 GCF_046742065.1 Oratosquilla oratoria
TATATATGTACATATATATATATATATATATGTGTGTGTGTGTATGTATGTGTGTATTTTACGGGAAGGGGAGCTATGCTCGTGGTGTCCCGTCTTCATATCTCATTTTATCTAAACTATTTTTTAAAAATTCATGTACTGTTTTTGCACACACCACTTTCTCATCTAACTTGTTCCAACTGTCTATTGTGTGTGTGTGTGTGTGCTGGCCCCGTAATCAACATCTATTATCCTCCCAAATGAGAGTTCGTATAGTCCGATCTGTGGATCATGTTGTGACCACACACACAGCACACTCTTATCCTCTTGTTCAGGGGAAACAGTAACAGCTTGCAATACTCCGATGTTTTTACCCCCAGCGCGGAGCTCTATCGTGGCAGCCATCAACACTAACCACAACACTACCAAATTGTGTGTGTGTGATTCACCTTGGTCTTTGGATCACGTGTTGGACTCGTGATCGACAGCTATTTCCCTCCCGGAAGGGAGCTCAGAGCTCGTATGACCGATCTATGGGTAATGCTTTGACTTTACACGCACACACACAGCCAACTCCCCGCCCATGAGGTTGGAGTAACGACTCGAAGCGCAGCGATACTGAAATCATTTTCAGCCCTGGGAAGGTTCGAACCCAGACCGCCGTAGTGACAGTTTGGGACTCTACCAACCGCGCCACCGAGTCGTATGGATGTGTGTGTGTAAGTGTGTTTGTGTGTGTGTGTGTGCGTACGTCCGTTCTCTTCTGATATACTGTATACACATGCGCGTGTTCTTGTAGCGCGAAATTGTCCAGAAGGATAAAAGCGTCAATTGATCGCAGCCCATGCCAACTAATCAATCATTAAACTTAACACACCAAGATGCACCCATTAACAGAAATCAGATGTGGCAAGATTAAGAAAAAAATTAAATAAAATCCCAACTCCCCTCCTGTTCCTCTTCCTTTTATTTCAGTATAGTTTCTAACTTGTTCTAAACCAATAATGTCCTGGGAGCACAAATGAAGACATTTAAGCATGGCCCACAATGGATCGAAACAATACAAATACACCTTTATTTGCATTAATACAGTTTTGTTTACATAAAATCACTTTAGCGATAAGAGGGGAATTATATCTAGAAATGTCCTAATTATACGTAATTACCAAAAGTTAGAAATCAATTGAACGAAATTCAAAATCTGGGTGTCATTAACTATACAGTTTTATATAGAAGCGGAGTGGAATTGGTTGACAAAGCGAAATCAATATCGAATGGCGAATTTGTTAGGCGAAATCCGTAGGCGAAAGCTTGTGTCCGCGCATGCGCTGAGCACTTCCGTGTATGCGTGTGTATTTGTATGCGCGCGCCCGCGACCAGTTCCTCCTCATCTCTCTTCGTACGTACATACCCTTCTGCCAACTCTGACTAAACATCTGCTTGTCGCTTTCTAAAAATACACGTTTTGACATGGTCCGTATGCCCCCACCCACCTCTCACCCAGGAACTAAGTTTTATGTACCCAAGCATTGAGAAAAGTGGGAGCATTTTCTCGTCGATATCCAGCGCTTCTGTCCTTCAGGCCATATCACACCGAGGAGGTGGAATAATAGAAGCGGTGTAGGAGATATTCATGAGGGGAGCAGAACAGTGGGATAATAATAAAGTCACAAAGGAGATCCTTCTTTATGGAGATGAGTCTCCTGCCATGAAGGAATGTTGTGTGAATCTGGTCAATACAAATGTCACTCAAGTCACTACAACATTTGACCTGCAGTCAGTACTCCATACCGGGAGAGAGGGAGAGAGAGAGAGAGAGAGAGAGAGAGAAGAAAGGAAGAAGGGAATGAAGGAAGAAGGGAGGAGAGAGAAAGAGGCTCACAGAAAGAGAAAGAGAGAAAGAGAGAGAGAGGGGGAGAGGGAGCGAGAGCTAGACAGAGAGAGAGAAGAAAGGAAGAAGGGAATGAAGGAAGAAGGGAGGAGAGAGAAAGAGACACACAGAAAGAGAGAGAGAGAGAGAGAGAGAGAAGAAAGGAAGAAGGGAATGAAGGAAGAAGGGAGGAGAGAGAAAGACAGAGAGAGAGAGAAAAAAAAAGGAAGAAGGGAATAAAGGAAGAAGGGAGGAGAGAGAAAGAGGCACACAGAAAGAGAGAGAGAGAAGAAAGGAATGAAGGAAGAAGGGAGGAGAGAGAAAGAGGCACACAGAAAGAGAGAGATAGAGATAGAGAGAGAGAGAGAGAGGGAGGGAGAGAGACAGAGACAGAAGAAAGGAAGAAGGGAATAGATGAAGAATAGAGAGAAAGAGGCACACAGAAAAAGAGAGAGAGAGAGAGAGAGAGAGAGAAGAAAGGAAGAAGGGAATGAAGGAAGAAGGGAGGAGAGAGGCACACACACACACACAGAGAGAGAGAGAGAGAGAGAGAGAGAGAGAGAGAGAGAGAGAGAGAGAGAGAGAGAGAGAGAGAGAGAGAGGGGGGGGGGGTTAGTGTGCGGTTGCACGTGTGACTGGCTAATGCATGGCCGAGTGCGCTTTGGCCGGACCCGCGACACACCTGGGGATGCTCAGCACGACATCTCCGAGGTTCCCAACTCGGTAAATTTGTTGGTTTGGGAACGAAACAGCTCACGTCAGGAGCCTCTCAGCTGCGGCCGAAGTCGCCACCTTTGCCCTGTGTGCATGGGCAGCTAGAGTGAGGGATATTCACCCGGTAAATTCGGCCGCCACGAGTAGATTCTGTATAGAGGGATGTTGTTGCCTCTTCGCTGATTAGGCTACGGGGAACCCAAGGAAAAGTGCCCTCTCCCACTACGTGTTCCGAACATTTTAGTAATATTATCAAAACCATAATAATGTTTATGTGTCATATGTGTACTGATTGGTATTACTCATAACTGTCTCTGGTCCCCTTAACCCCCTACGTATGTTGTCTGTGTAACTTAGTGTAGAAAAAAAATCTAATGAGGACCACAATGGAAATAAGCTTACATGCTTTTCTGTTATCCTTGGCAATTGCAATTATTATTTCGAACTACGTATTCTTGTTATTATCTGCACTTCATGTATATTGATTCTTTGCCAAATAAAATTATTATTATTCTTGGAGTAATTTTCTCTCTGATACAATTCTTGTTAAATTGAATAGCCGCTGACGTTCTGACGATCTGTGTAGCTGATCGTTCAAAATTGCGGAAGACCTTTTTTTCCTCATTGTTCAATGTGGAACAGAAGTTTCCGATATTATTATTATTATTACAAGGGGGAACAGACTCGCATGAATTCGTAGCAATTCGTTCCGTTACGACCCACTCATTGTGACCTCGAGTTGACCCGACCTAATCAGATCCTATGGACAGATAACCTTGGAGACAATCGTTCCTTATCTACCGACTCGACCCAAATCTAAAACATGGTGGAAATCTCTAACCCTGTAGGACCATAGTATATTATAATTCCATTCACATTTTCTGACAATGTTTAAAAATCAAGAACGATAAAACGTTTGGGTCTTTAGTCTGGCTAACAACGCACTTAAATGTTTTTATTGAGGAACTGATTAATAGAAACTGTGTGTGTGTGTGAAGACACCACGAGGAAATCCGAACCGACACGCTATCGTGTCTAAACCTGGCAGTGTTGCGTTCTATCTGGCGCACCCAATAGAACTGAATAAAATTGCTTGGAAACAGTCAACCCTTTCTACACTATGTGGAGTTCCCGCAACAGAACAGAATCGCCAGGCAAGTCATATTATCTTTCTCTTCAGGTATTCTCGCATACTGAATAAAGTTTTATGACGACATGAATTTACTCAACCCTTCCTAGACGAACATTATCACTTGGGAGTCAACCAGAACAGTGACATCATTTCAAACAATGACGTCATTACAAACACTGACGTCACTACAAACAGTGACGTCATTGCCGATTGGGTGACGTTGAATAACATCACCCGGCGTTACCCGAAACGAACCACCCGCCATCAATACGGTGGTGTCCCCCCGAGATGAATGAAAGCCCGCTGCTGACCAGAATACAAGGACGCCATTGTAAAAGGTATTCGTAAAGTGGGAGGTTCCCCCATCAGCTAAATAAAATGGTCTGACGAAAAAGAAGAATGTGAACTATTACTGTTGTCTGAGGAAAAATAATTTACATACCGAGTGGCACATTTCCTTTCGTTACTGATGCCGCCAGGCGATTTTATTTAACGACGAAAGAGTTAACCATCCCATATTCATGAAATGATTTGATGTGAAGATCCTACTCCTGTATGATAAATGTAAGCGTGACAAAATTGGAACAGTAGTCCGTGGAGATAGCCATGATTTTAAGAACCACAGTGACCACTAGACCCCAGATGACCTAAGTTTTAGTCATTTAGAGCCGGAGTCACAGGCTTAATAGCCTCTTCCGGGACCCTTCTATGTCTATGTCTATGTCTTACTCGACGTTCTGACGTCACTGGAACTTTCGGTGGGGGGGGGGGGTGAGTGGTGAGGGGGAACGCGCTATATCAGTTCAATATTTTCTCTTCAGTGTATATTTCTACTCGAACACCCAGCATGAAGATGTATCAAACTAAAATTTATTATATATGAAGTATGATAGTATAAACTCTAAGGTATGTATCAATAAATTTATCTTATATATGTTTTATTTTTAATTTTCTATGTCGTTATTATCACAATTTTTATTTGGCAATTAAGATTTTATTTTGGAGGGTTAATTCCCGTGTAGCCCCCACCACTACTCAAGACTAGACTCGGTTGCCGAATTAAGTTACTATTTCACGTATTTATGCAGAAACCCAATATCACAGCAACATTTACGTGCACATATATTCATACACTTCCGCGTAGTACTAACTGCACATATATGGTAACTCACACATTAAACTTAATGCCGATTTGTGCTTGCAGAGAGACACAGATAAAGGGAATAAGTGAGGGATTAAATAATTATGCAAACATCAAGATATGGTGGAAATAATAGTCGGTGGAAAGTAGGTCAAAGGCCGAGACGAGGGGAAAGAATTACGGTGGCGGGGGAGACCAAGTTACACGAAGAGCTATTTCTGTAGGGCAACGGCCCTATCTTTCAAACTTCATTTACACGATACCAAATGCGCAAATGACACGCACTCCTAGACACAACATGAATAAGATAAAACGAAAATAAATAACACACGAAGCAGAAGGATGATTATATATAGATATGCAACACATACCATCCACCTCCTCTAGGTTATTGAAGGGTAAGTAAAGGGCAACTGGAGGTCACCCTGGCTGTCAACTGCCTACGCTCCTCCCTCTCCCCCCCCCCTCCACACCCTTTCACTTCCTCCTCTCGTGACACAGTTTTTACCACGACATTCTACGACCCGTATCTATACTCTAATAATTTCGCGCGTACAAGAACATCAACTGATCCCATGCATGTGTTTACTATCACCAGGTATCTACCGTCATTGGATTTAACTTTACTCGCCTTCAGAGACCGGTTCCCAAGCATGTTCACATGTATCCTTATTTCATTACAAAATCTTAGGATGCCACTGCTCTAAAACAACAGGTGTTTCCAAATATCTCGGCTTTTCAACATCACAACATATGGCAACGGCTCCACCTACACTCTTCAGCCGACGGGCTGCCATTTGATGGGTCAAATCGACATAACGTCTTTCCAGCTATCAATCCTGCTTCATGCAGACGAAACTCACCCTTGTGTCGTAGGAACCATCGCCGTATACCACGACCAGATGTGCTGAGGGAATTGTTCGCCATGTTTGCCGCCAACCGTTGGGCGACTTCGCTCCCGACGTCCGAATCCTTAGATCGACTCACAAAAATCTATCGCGCATGCTTCGTTTTCCCGGGAAACGTTCGTTCATGTTCATTATCCACCTATACAGAACACCATGCATTCAGCTATAAATATATTCCTAAATTATATAGAATGAAGTATGTGGAAATATACATTTTTTTATGCTCACATATAATCATTGTAGCAGTCAAATGGCGATCGATAGCATCTGAACCAACATATTGAACGTGAAACCGGTAGCTAGTTGCACAAGTCTGCCATACGGCATGCTGTTGTACGTCACGTACACGTTCATTTTAGGTGTTTTAGATATATTTTGACATCTGTACACACAGGTAAACACATAGAGCATATACATTCTCAGCTCTCACCCGGCAGGGTAATAACTGTTGTTCATAATTCCAACACATGAGACCAAGATGTAACAGGTGATCACGCCCACAAACATCCTCTCGAGACATGGTGCAGGTACATGGTAATGGGAGAGGATTAAGCTAAAAAAAATCGAGTGCACCATTTAGTTTACAAGAAACCATGAACAAAGCAAAGCATATACACAAACGTTACATTATCGACAGTCGGTTTTTCAACTTCAGAAATGGGCAGCAATGGTCGCTTACAAGCTTTTCGCGTCACATTGCCCCCTCCCCATTTATAGGAAGGGAAAGGCCATTTGATAAAATATATGTATGTGTGTGTGACAGAGAAAGGTCCATCGTGGTCTTGGTTCAAGTGCTGGACTCGTGATCGACAACCATTAAGGATGGTGCTTATTCAAACTGCATTTGCTTCATGCTTCCGTTGTAATTGTTACGCGTAGAAAGGTTTCGTCCGTTAAATCTCTGGTGAAGTTAGTTAACGTCGACGGAAACTTAAATCCTCAGCATACTAACTACCGTTCAATATCAATTTGTTTGTTTTTAGTTTGTCGATAGGAAAACTCGAAAACATCTACATTTCCAACTGCCCGTGTTCGACTCACTTCCCTGTCTATTGAAATAAAAAAAGGAAAGGGAGACGATAAAATAATGCGAAAAGTGAGGGGACAAAATTACGATCACGATGTGGGTTTAGCAGGGCATATACAAAAACGAGTGTCATTCGTAGAGAGAGAGAGAGATTTTACACTGAGAGGAACTAATACAGCCTGGGATTATCAAGGTAATGAGAAACTTGTTTGCACAACTAAACGATATGACGTAAAAGCCCATCGCCATTTTCCCTCATCTTCCCACCCGCCCTTAAGCTTTTTTTTTTTTTCTTCTTCTTCTACATTTCGTTAGGGAACCAAACTGTATAAGTTCTATTTTCATAATTTCGTTCGCTGAAAAATAAATCAATTTGAAAACATAAATTATGGAAAAGGCATTTCTTTGATGCGCATGCTAATTCATTAATGAACCTCACTAGTCCTATATCGACGTAAACATGAGGACTTGGTTCTGAAAGCCTAGTATAGTCACACTATCACAACAAATTCCTTTTCAAACTCAACAATTTGACAATCATCACTAGTCAGACACAATAACCCCCAATCACTATAAATTCTATTTCGTGTATCTTCTTTTTCTTTACAGTGACCACAAACCTGGTTTCAGCATGCCATATTTTCTGCAAGATGGTTCAGCACTACCGACCGAACTTTCGGTAGATTTTCATCACACACACACACACACACACACACACACACACACACACACACACACACAAAATCGGTATGCGTTCCTAAACACCTAAAAGAAAATTGGTTGTCTTATGTTAGAACTGTACTCTGTAGTAAGTAGTGTAGAGGGCGTTTTACTGCCCTGCCCCCCCCCACCCCGCACCCCACACACGATGGTACCGAGCTCGACCGCGAATTCAGCTTTCCGAGTTCGAGCCTCCCTCGGCGCTAAAAATTTCAGCAACGCTGCACTGTAAGGTGGCACTCCACATCTAGTATGGAAGGAGTTTTGTGTGTGCGTGCGAGTAAAGCATATAGATCGAGCCATATATGAACTCTGAGTTCTCACCGGAAGGATAATAGCTGTCGAACACGAGTCCAACACGTGATCCAAGACCTTGGTGAATCATGCTCCTTCTCAAGGTCCCAAAGGTATCGAGGGAATCTCTTAGCTTTACTCCGCCTGCCGCCAGGTTATTCTATTCATCTCTATGACATTCCTTCGGTAGCAATGAGTTATTACAAAAAAAGATACGGCAGCTTTAATTCTATTGTCTTATTTTGGATGCCGCCAGGCTATTTCATCCATATATTTTTACGTGAGACTCCGATAATGTAGATGTTAAAAAAAATCCTTTACCCAGAACTTGCATACCGGTTGGTATTTCTCACATTCCAACTCCCGCCTGGCTACTTCATTCAGCAACATGTGAACCTCTTCGGCAGCAACTATATATACCAAGAGCTTTTTCTCCCTTATGAGGGAGGTAGCCTAGCCAAGTCAAAAACACGTGCCTACACCCATTCTACTCCCCCCCCACCACCTTTTCCCCTCTCCCATCTTAGCTCCTCGTGGATGACGGGTCATCCCTGTATCTCGCCCACTGCCTGGCTCAGAAGCAATGTAGCAAGACACAGTACATCCACAGCAAGGACGCTTCATTTAATCGGCGACCTCCTCCCTCTCCGTCCGCCCATACAGAAAAAGAGAAGACGGAGGTGAAATCCTTTCAGGCTGAGTCAAAATATAATTTACACATAAGCACCCCCTAACCCCTCCCCTCCCTTGCATGACAGTATTATCTATACACAGCAACTCTCCACTCATTCCTATCTCCTGCCTTCTCCTCCACTTGCTCAACAGGCGTTCCCCTCTTTCTTAATGCCCCCTTCATCCCATCCATCTGTCTAATCTTCGGTCGTCACCCTCAAGTTTACTCCTTCCACCTCTCCCTTCTATACGTCTTTCATTAATTTTTCTACACTCATTCTTTCCACGTGATCAAACCATCCCATCTCTCATCTTTTCCACCCCCGCTCTCCTCCTCACCTCGTTTCTCACTCTATCTAGCCTAGTAATCTGTAACCCCCACCATACTTCTCAGACGTTTCACGTCAAACAGATTAATTATTTTATTCCCTGCCTCTCTTAAATCCCATGTCTCTGCCCCATACAAAGCCGTCGGCACGATCACCCCTTCACACAACCTCTTTCCAGACGGGTAATCTCTCTGATCATCGCCCGCCTCTCCTTAAGAACCCTCCTCCCTTACATCTCAACTTCACCTATGAATAAATAAATAAATACGAAAAAAAAAAAATGCCTCAGCTATCATGTCTCGGCAGGAACTCTTCTGCCTCAACTGCCAAGACCAGACCTACTTCCAACCGTGTATCATTTTGCAGGAGCGACTTGGCGCCATGCTTGCAGCTGATGCACTTATTGATCCCCTCTGGCATTCTGACTTAATGCCCTTCCACCCTATCCTTTTTATGCATTGGCGTGGGCGTTCATGAGCGCCAGCACATATCGCGTTCAACAAAATTTTAGTACACATTTACATGGAAATAATAGTTAATCAGGCAACTGAATTTTTTACACATATTTTCATACATACACAAGCACATACTATTCTAATCGCTTAAAACAAATGTAACATTGTTCCAGTAATTTGCACAATTTCGAAAGCTACAAAAAGTAGTCAAAAGCATTTGCTATACTTATTTGCTTATACTTATACTATATACTTATACTTATAAGTATATATACTTATATTTATACTATATATACTTATACTTATACTATACTTATTTGCTATACATGACTACAACACCCACTAACAGTATAAACAACATTCAACCTACAGCAGCTGTTTACAAACTTCTACGGGCACGGAGTCCGATCATTGCATACTGACATTCTCTTACTGCCACGGCAGCGTACAGTCATTCTTTTGCAAAAATCAATAAAAAAAATTCCACGCTGGGAACAAAATTCCCCACCCACCCTTTTACCCAACCGAAGACGCCATCCGGCATACGAGGAAAGAATCTCATTAAAAATAAATGCAAATAGCCCCTTAAATACGGTGACACACTATCGATCTTGTGTAGAACAAGTCTGAGATTCGCCCACTCCCCTCAGCTGCATGAAATAGTCTTTCCTTGAGCAAGACTGTAAGCAATGCACACGTCGAAATGGCTACGTGCAAGATGACTCGATCTACTGAATCACCACTATTCCCTGTTTGTACTGATGTTGAAGCATTCACATGCTTATCTACATTATACATTCCTTGATTTAAAACACATATACGGAATTTCTCTAATAGAAAAAGGAACATACCAGTCATCAACTTCCCGCGCGAAATTTCATATTTCTAAACCATGCACTCAACATTCAACGTTCATATATTTGGAAATGAAGCAGCCGCCACTTAAAGGATGAATTGCAATATAATTTTCTTTACTATAAAATAAAACTTGTGAATTTCAAGAGACATTTCCCTTAAGACTTAAGTCCTGTAGCAGTGCATATAGCTGGGGATCTACCGAGTATTCGTCATCCATTTACACTTTCGCACCAACCACCGTTACCATTGAAATTTGTTTCCATCTAGGGTCTATATAAACACACTACAATTTTGTCAGAAAAAGATGTAGTCAGTAATTCCAATAGGAAAAAAATGTGTAGATTTTTTTTAAACCGAGCACATAGCTTGCATTAAACCATCATCTACTTTGCAGTTGCAGGTCTGAAAATAAAAAGCAAGATTCAAAACTAAACTCATCTCAGTTACGACTGAACTCTGTACTTACACGATGACATTGAATTTCAAAGGCTTATATGCCACGATTTTTTCGGAGATGTAGCTTTCATTCATGACCCAATGGACAAAGAAGAGTAACCCCTCTAGTTTCCCTTAGCTTAAAGTTGAGCGTTCGAGTTAACGAACTGCCGGGCTCACGTAGCATGTGGAACCAAGAATATGTAGTAAACACAATCGTCTGCAAACTGGAAACAAACTGTTACCTCGAATAGGCGTGGGTTTTTCATTCCCTGCCATGTCTGCTGACACAGATCAGGCGACAGAAATATGGAGTCAGTTGTGGTAGAAACGGTTTGAAGCTTGTGCTAGACACGCCTACACGCGTTAGTGGCAGAGAACACGTTTGTCGCACCTAGTGACAGGAGAAAACGGCAACACAACCGGGTGATGTCGGAAGCTATACTGGTTGAACCTCCCCTCACCCAGCCTTTAAGAAACCTCGCTTGACGTGACCGGAAGGGGAGAGGGGGCGACGGTTGCAGGAGAGGTGGATAATAAAGTAGGGAGAGGAGGATAAGTGGAGGAGGGAGGGCGTGGCTACACGGTAGTAGAGGTGGAGAGGAAAGAGAAGCCAATCGGCAGCTGAGGTGGGTTAGGAGGAGAATATACTATTGAAAACGAGGGAAAATGTGAAAAGTAAAGAGGAAACGGACTAAAGGGACATAGAGTAGAGAATGTAGGCGCGAACAGTCTGAACGAGAACGGGAAGGGAGGGGTGTAGGTAAGGTCGAGTAGAAGGTGACTCGGGCAAAAGTTGCACTTGCGCAACTGACAGAACTCTTCCGATTCCCGCGCTTCCCGTTCGAACGTGACTGCTCGCCTGTCCACTCTCACCCCTTTCCCTCCCTTATTTTTCTGTGACTTTTCTTGCGTTTCAAGTTCCATTCCCTTTTGCCCCATCCCCATGAACTCTGTTAGAACATGCTCTCCACATACTGTCGTCCCTTCAGAAACACAAGCTTATGTTTTATGTGACGCAGGTAGTCGGATCTGTGGCTTGATTAAAAAGATAAAATGGCAATAAATACAACAAACAAATAAATATATTAACTGATTAATTATTCAAAAATTATCTTACTTGTAGAAATTTAATCTTTCAGAACTCTTTTCAGTAGTTAACCCTACTTTCTAATAATTATTATTTCTGGGTCATCTTTATATATTTGATTATTCATTAGTAGTATTACCGTTGAAGTCAAGCTGAGAGAAATTGATCTGCCGTGCTGAAATAAAAACATGAGAATATATGAAATATAAAATTCCAAATTTCAAAGTATATCTAACGATCAATTATTTCTTATTTACATTTTATTTATTTATAGTTGTGCTCATTTCTTCACACACACACAAAGGATTACAAATATTACAAAGGAGCATGACGACAGGAGACCTTTTAGTCCATAACTAGATCGGATGCGAAAAATATATATAATAATGATAAATAAAACAAACAAATAAAAATATATAATAATATAAACAATAATATACAAATTGGTAGTTAAATAATAAACAAACAGGTAAATAGTAAATAATGATAAATTGACAGATAACTATTAATAAATAATAATCAAGCAAATAATAATAAACAAACAGACAAATAATAACAAACAAATAAACAAATAATATAGAATAAATGGCAGGCATTACAGCATCTTGCTTAGGTGTTTATCTAAATGAATCTTAAAGCTTCGAATTGAACTACATTGCAATGCCGCTGCAAGAAGTTTATTCCATTCATTAACTACATGGTTAGCGAAGTTGTTTCTAATCACTTCCAAATTAAACCTATTCCCTGACAGTTTAAGACCATTATTTCTTGTCGGATTCTCATTCAATGTGAAAATGTTGTCACTTTTGATGTTGTCAATTCCCTTTAGAATCTTAAAGACCTGTATCAAGTCACCTCTGAGTCTACGCTTTCTTAGGGAAAACGGATTCATATGTTTTAGTCGATTTTCGTATGGTTTATTTTTTATATTTGGAATCAGTTTTGTGGCTCGCCGTTGTACTTTTTCCAATCTATCAATGTCTTTAAATAGATTCGATGATCATACGGAAACAGCATATTCTAAATGTGGACGAACTAACGATCTATATAGCTTGTTAA
Source organism: Oratosquilla oratoria (assembly GCF_046742065.1). Classification (NCBI taxonomy): domain Eukaryota; kingdom Metazoa; phylum Arthropoda; class Malacostraca; order Stomatopoda; family Squillidae; genus Oratosquilla; species Oratosquilla oratoria. The sequence continues at coordinate 59,919,882 of NC_134799.1, forward strand.
TGAGAGATGGACTTTTGAAGTCAAAAGATTGCGGAATCAGTCCTAGAATACTATTTGCTTTCTTAGAGGCTGGAACACACTGCTTAGATGATTTGAGGTCGTTACTGATACTTACGCCGATATCTTTTTCACTATCCACTTTTGTTAATGAATTTCCAAATAACTTGTAATCGTACTTACTGTTATTTTTACCTAGTGCATGTGCATAACCTTGCATTTACTTATGTTAAATTTTACTAGCCACTTTTCAGACCATTGCTGTAGTTTATTTAAATCTTATTTATTACCTAATTGGTTTAAGTGATCGTTTGTCATTCCGCACAGTTTTGTATCATCAGCAAATTTGGAGGTAATAGATTTCAGTCCGTGGTCTATATCATTTATTAATACTATGAATAGAAGTGGCCCAAGAACGGAACCCTGAGGAAGTCCACTCGTAAAAAAAAATTCCATCTAGAAGTTTTACCATTTAAGAACAACTCTGTTTTCGATTGTTCAACCAATTTCTAGACCAACTTAACAGGCTCCCACTTATTCCGTGTGAGGCTAATCTAGTAAGTAGGCTTTCGTGGGGGGGACGGTATCAAAAGCTTTTGCAACGTTTAGATATATTAAATCTATATTGTTTCTTTTGTCATAATTCGTGATGACTGTGTTGTAGAATTCGAGTGAGTCACGCAAGAGCGTTTCCGTCTGAATCCATGCTGGCTATCATTTATCAGTTACTTTCTAAATAATGTTCGATAGCATCTCATGATAATTTCCATTATTTTCCTACGATCGAAATCAAGTTTATAGACCTGTAGCTATTTGGTTTCTATTTGTCACTTTTTAATATAGGAACAACGTTAGCTAGCTTCCATTCTCTTGGGACATCTCCGGATATGATGGATTTCTTGAAAATAATTTCTAATGGAACAACAATCTCATTTCTCATGTCTTTTAAGATTCTTGGATGCTAAAACGTCAGGCCCTGGTGTTTTTCTATACACCTTTTATTTTTTCCTTTGTTATATTTACCGTAGTAAGTTCACACTAGACTTTTCACAGGTTTCAGTTTGGAGTTCATTTTGAGGTGTTTCGTTTACGAATACTGAGCTAAAATAATTGTTTAAAATATCCCACTTTCCTTTATTTGAATATTCAAGTTGACCGTCAGCAGATAATAGTGGGTCAATGTGATTCCTAACAAACATTTTATCTCTCATGTAACTATAGAATTCTTTGGGAATCTCTTTGGATTTATCAGCCATATTCATTTCGTGTTTTTCGTTTTCATTTTTTTTTCTTTTTAAATCTCTGTATTATTATATAATTTTGATAGTCATTAGGTGCACCAGAGCACTTGTATTTTTATAAGCCTGTCTCTTATATCATTACCTTATATTATTACTCCTACCTTTGCAGTACAGTAACAGACTACTGTTTTGATTCTAAATTACTAGAACACTACACTTTATCTTATACCTGTAACTGTATAACGCTATACGTATACAATTGCAAAAACACAACACAATCACTTGTCCCTGTTCGAAGATATAAGCTTCATAGGAAGTAATAAACTTAACAAGAGGTATTCGCTAGCTGGTGTCTCGGCAGCAAACGAGTTCACTAGCTGAGGTCTCGGAGCAGACTCAGCTGAAGGACCAAGTGTCAATATAGAGCAAGTTGTCAATAAAGACCAAAATTATAATGTAAGGCATGATGTTGAAACTCAGAACACACACATACACATGTATGTATGTATATATATATATATATATATATATACAGTATATATGTGTATGTGTGTGTATAAACAAATAACAATTTGCACACACGCGCGCACACACACACATACACACACACACACACACACACACACACACACACACACACACACACACACACACACAGAAAAAAGCAAGGATCAACCCAAACTATTCTATAGATATGTGAAAAGTAAACTTAAAAACAAACAGGAAACAGTGAAACTGCGCCAAGGAAATATAGAATACACAGAAGATCTAGAAATGGCCAAAGTTATGAACAATCACTTCAAGTCGGTTTTCTCTAGAGAAAAAGTACAGTATTGGGACGAAGGAAGCAAAGTGCGATTTCCCCCATGCGGGAAATAATAATAACACAAAAAGAAATAATGGAGCAATTAACGAACCTTGACTTTAGGAAATCACACAACTTAGACGGAATTGCAAACTGGATACTAAAAGAATGCAAAGAAGAATTAATGGACAAAATATACAGCATAATAAGATACTCATTCAAAGAAGGAAAAATACCAAAGGACTGGAAAATGCCAATATTGTACCAATATTCAAGGGAAGAGACAAGGAAGACCCAACTAATTACAGACCAGTCTCCTTCGGGTGGTGTACATGAAAAATCGTGTATAGCCACGCGTATTTACAACGTATCCTTTTTCCGGCTTTGTCTGGTTGTGACTAGACTTGCCGCGAAGTGCTGGGTTCTGTATGACTAAGTACCACAGGCATGAGTCCGTCTGTATCCAGCGGCAAGCGTGAGGAAAGGTAGCAGATTCTCAATAGACGTGCTATGGCTGGCCGGGTTCAGTCTTCGTTGATTATATTTTTACTTTTATTTATATTTGTATAGATATTTATATGCATATTTTATATATTCATATCTCAACCTGTTCCCCTCCGCTACTTCAGGAAGTCTGTTTCGTCGGCCGGTACAAGGATATGACTCGCCTTTAATATACCCCGTTGAATGCACACCCGTGTAGAGGCAACAACCCTCCATGCGTAGTGTACACACAAAAGCATATCGCAAACAAAAACACGACTACGTGTACAAACATCTACGTAAAGATTTTTCTCATACTGAAATTAATTTAATTTCTAACTTTCTTTCCCACTGCATCTTCTCATTTCAGTTTACCTACCACTAAAAAAAATTCCAACATTCTGTCTGCCCCTACGACTAAGCCTTCTACTCCTTTCCTAATTTTGTCGGTTGAGGTTATTGTTAAATAAATATTCCAACAGATATTGTTGTCAGCCTCAAATTCCAAGTCACCTGTCCATCCCTCCTGAGCCACGATATCACGCAATAAATATTCCTAAAAGTCGCCCGGTGGCAATAGCTTTCATACACTATCTTTCCCTTCTACAACTACCGATCCCGCGAAAGCGGGTGGTCTTTCCTAAGTAGGAAGTTGAGAAACGCGCTGGCTCGCTGGCTGAGCGGGTTAGGGCGTCGTTACTTGTGGCGAAGGTCGAGGGGAGGGCGGTTCGAATCCTGCCACCAGCGAAGTTGAACCAAGGGCATGGTTCATTAAATTCCACGCTACAAAGCCATCTGTGAGGGGCACCGTCCTAGCCTCCCGTTAAACCATATCATCATCATCACATAGTCCATTCATTCTGTCATATGGAATAGTTTTGTGTCAGTCCGATTGTGCTTATTACTTTGTAATTTATTATTCTGGGAATGACTCTTTGTAATCGAAACGTCAATTTTGTGTTTAATTGAAATGGAAAATTTCGGACAGGTCATCTTTACTTATCCTCCTAAAATCAGAACTCTAGAGAGGAAAATTGAAACAAATTAAAAAGAAAAAATTAACAACTGTGATAATGATGTAGTGTTCACTGATTTACATAATTGGTTGATGATAACCAGACATTCAAATTAAAAATATCCCGCTATCAATTTCAGTAGAGGAGCACTCAAAAGTCATAACTGTTGCCTAGTTCGAGTTTTACCGAAGCCACACAGTTATAGATCTCTCTGGGAAAAAACGTTGTAGAAATATCTTTGATGTAAAATTGATACGTGTCCTTTTCTATGCCACCGGTTAATAGTAGTTGTAGGAGGAGGAAGAGGAAGAGAGTTTTGGTCAATTGTTAGTCCTCGTGCGAAAAAGTGGAGGATGAATCGTTGAAATTGACCCAAACCATTGCCAGTCAGATAACCTCCCCTCCCCCTAAGTCTAAACCCATTTATTAATAACCTGCCACTGCTTAATAAGACTTAATAATCTCCCAGAGAGAGAGAGAGAGAGAGAGAGAGAGAGAGAGAGAGAGAGAGAGAGAGAGAGAGAGAGAGAGAGAGAGAGAGAGAGAGAGAGAGAGAGAGAGAGAGAGAGAGAGAGAGAGAGAGAGAGAGACAGAGAGAGAGAGAGAGAGAGAGAGAGAGAGAGAGAGAGAGAGAGAGAGAGAGAGAGAGAGAGAGAGAGAGAGAGAGAGAGAGAGAGAGAGAGAGAGAGAGAGAGAGAGAGAGAGAGAGAGAGAGAGAGAGAGAGAGAGAGAGAGAGAGACAGAGAGAGAGAGAGAGAGAGAGAGAGAGAGAGAGAGAGAGAGAGAGAGAGAGAGAGAGAGAGAGGAGAGAGAGAGAGAGAGAGAGAGAGAGAGAGAGAGAGAGAGAGAGAGAGAGAGAGAGAGAGAGAGAGAGAGAGAGAGAGAGAGAGAGAGAGAGAGAATTTTTTCCTCCGAAATGGAAATCCTCAAAAGTCTTGCAGAAATCAGAAAGAGGGATGGGGTCGGGGGCGGGGCCAGACGGCCCTCCCGCAGCTTCGAGACAATGAAGTGCTTTAGGTTGCATAAGCCATCCGCTCTATTTACAGCTGCGTACTGGCATCTCGCTATTGACCAACCCCTCCTCCCATTTCCTTCCCACGCTCTACCGACATCACACTCGTACGATTTTATTCAGTTAGGAAAACGATCCCGGACTTAACCGCCTTAAAACATAAGGTTCTTCTCAACCTGAGTAAAATGATTTGGCGTTGAAAATAACGAAATATTTAAATATGTCCGTTCGGGCTTACCGGGTTGATATGAATACACAACCGATGATAAGATCGTGTGAAAACAATCTCTGTTCCTGGCTTGTAATGATGTCTTATGTTAGCTTAAAAAATGCTATTAAACAGTTATAAGTTTGGGTTTGTAAAAAGTCAAGGCTAGCCACTAGCATTCAACCTAATACAATTTTAGAATTGCAGTAAAAGTAATTTATGTCATATTTTCGAGTGCAATGGGTGCAATTTGGTGCTATATTTTTTCAAAATTTAATAACTATAGCCTGAATTACCCTAATTATTTTATACGTGCATGTTTATTAACATGTTTATAATTTATAAGACCTATAAAACCCATATTTTCTGATTGCATATATTTCTATATTTTCAAATGGCTTTAAGGGGCTCCCGGCACCCTCTGACATCTTCTGTTATATATGTGGCGAGTATGTAAAGAAGAGAGGCAAAAAATTCTCTTAAGAAACGTCGATGAAGGTTTGTGAAACCTACCAGAAATACTTCGGGATGCCCGTGGGGGGCCAGGACAAGCCCAGGGCCCCCTCAATACCGTTGTGAACACTGTAAGAAGACGCTGGAAGGGTGGCTGCTGCGAGGTGAGAAAAGGTATCTGAAATTCCCCAATCCACAGATCTGGCTAGAGCCAACAGATCACTCCAGAAACTGTTTGTTTTATTCACGGTGGATGTTAGCCAGCGGCGGAAAGGAAAGAATGCTGCCGCTGTGCATTACCCAGATCTCCCATCATCAATTGTTCCAATTTCTCACTGCTCCAAATATCCCGTGCCAGTGCTCCAGGTGAAGTCCAAGACAAGTATATTGAGGAAGAGGAGGAGATGGATGCTGAGGACTTGGCTTACCTGTCTGAGGTACCAGAGAAAGATTGTCACTTCCCAAATAAAAAAAGAAGTAATTGATTTGGTCAGGGATATGGGCCTGACCGAGTTCAATGCAGAGCTATTCATCTCCAGGATGAATCAGTGGAACTTGGTCAAGGAGGAGGTGCAGGTGACAAGTCAGAGAAGTCGGCACGAACCTTTCTCAGGTTTTTACACTCTTAGGGATGGACTCTGCTTCTGTCATGATACGCCTGGATTGTTTGACGTTATTGGGGTGCCGTTTGTGCCCAAGGAGTGGCGGCTTTTCATAGACAGCTCTACCACAAGTTTGAAGGCTGTCCTCCTCCACAATGGAAAGAAGTTCCTGACGCTGCCTCGAGCCCATTCAGTCTGCTTGAAGGAAAACTACCTCAGTGTAAAAGTCCTCTTGGAAGCTCTGCAACACAACCAGTACAACTTTGAAATCATTGGAGACTTTGAGATGTTAGGTTTCCTGTTTGGTCTCCAGGGTGTCTTTATCAAATTCCCTTGCTTCCTTTGCCTTTGGGACAGCAGAGCCAACAATAGGAAGAACTGGGAGCAACGAACAGAATTTGTAGTTGGGACCTGGAACATCGCGTGAGAGCCCCTGGTTGATCCCAGGATTGTGTTCATGCCGCCAATGCACTTTAAAGTCCTGGTTCAATTTTTAATTTTACTTTTGTTTTTGTAAACTTACTTTCGCCAGAAATAAATAACAATAAGTAATGACTAATAACAATAAATAATGACTATAGGGTAGTGACAAGGGGAGGGTGGAAGTGAGGGTGGGATGACAGGTGAGGGTAAAGTTTTGGAAGTGAAGGAAGTGTTAGGGTAATAGTGTGGGGCGGACCCATTTGCGTTGTTGTTAGTTGCTGTGTTTGAGTAGGACATCCTGCCTCTACTCTTATTCAGTTATTGTCCTAGATAGCTAATTATATTTTATGGTTTTGGTATGAAGGAAGTAAGCACGTTTCCGCTTTCCCCTATGGAGTTTTGATTAATATCTCTTTATTTTCTTTTCTTTTTTGTATATAGTGTAGTATTTGAATTTATCACGCGTGCTTCCTTCATATGCATATTATATTTAACATATATTTAACATATATCTACATTTTTGCTTGAAACTTCGAGGAAATCAAAGATCGGAATACTAGTATTCCGATCTTTGATTTCCTCGTGGTTTCAAGCAAAAATATCTTTATTCACGTGTTTTATGTGATTACTGTTGCATATATCTACATACATATGGTGGGAACATGTGGGACTTAGAAGTGGGCCATGTGCCATGAAAGTTAATTTAAAAGTTTTGTGTTGTCTATAATGGGACCTTTCGCAGTGAGCGATTTGATACCAGACACCGCAAGATTTGGTAATTCTTGCCGGAAAATAAATACTTTTTTGGGCAAGTTTTATAAGTTTACAGAGGTGTATCGTTGTACATTATTGTGTCTGAAACTTAAGTCAATTAATTTCATGATTGCAAACGGCATATAGAATTGTTTGAGCCTCTATTTATAATTACAGATGATATTCGTAGAACAGCCTATAATTGTATCAAGCCAAGCAATTTGTCATTTTCTACCGACTTCAATGGATGTATACTGATATATACTTTCATTTGAATGCACCAAGCAATAGGCAAATCCATGTAATGTATCGAAAATATAATTTTGCATCGAAGACTTAATTTTTTCGGTACGATTAACATTTGTCTTTCGCTTACTTTTTCTTGAAGCTGACGTGCAGTCTGCCACGGCACACGTAAAATTAGTCATATTTGTTTGAAAATAGCTCCCAGCAGATCTAAGAGGCTATTCTTTACACAAACGTCGTTAACTTCGTACGTCCGCCACCACTGTTGTTATTTTTTATCTCACTGATCATCTCCATATACAGGACGTGACAGTGATATCCATTATTTTTCAACACTCTCAGATAAAATGCACAAACCGAAATCAACATCCTCTTATTTTTACTGCTCATACTTACTTCAGTAAAAATAATTACCTATGTAAGAGGCCGGTAGATAGAGGTACGAATGCTAATAAGGTTAGGAAACACTAGGGTATTGAAATGCTGAGTCAGCGAGTCAGACTCGCGTTGGCTCGGCATCAACTGTTTTTATAAACAAGATTTGAGGCGCCGTTCTGTCTGTATAAACACGGCCGACGGGAGGTGACTGTTGTAATAATCGCTGATGTAATCAAAACACTCTGTGAGCGCAAGTTATTTTCGTTTGACAAATGCTGAGGTAAACGATATTGCTTGTGACATTGTAACGGCTTTCCGGATTGGAGAAAAGGTGGAAGAGGAGGAAAAATTATTGGTGCATGAATTCAAAGTCACGCCCATAAGGAGTGACATTTATTTGAGAAGTCAGAGGAGATTGGATTAGAAAAATTAGTGACGTCAGACGAAGGTGGCTTGGCGTATAGGAGAGGGATCTCGGGGGCAGACGAGGGAGAGAGATCCTGAGTGTAACCAAGACAGTGTAATTGTAGTGGAAAGAAAAGAAAAGAACTAATTAACTTTCCTTAACCTCAGGACTGGTCTGAATTACTTGAGAAATACCAGGCATGGGGCCTACTGCATAAGAGGAACTTGAAAAGTTATTGGAACGGGCGTAACGAAGGCTAGGGGCCTTGTGAGTGGAATTACGAGACTAATAGAAGTGTAAACGGTCGAGGACCGATAGTGGTGGTGACAGTGGTGACAGAGGAGGTGAAACCTATTTTTAGTTTTACCTTATAATTAAATTAACAAAGCCTTATCACACACCAGTAAGTAAAAATCATAACATTAAGAGTCATGGTTTTAATTTTAAATACATTTATGCAGCAATTTATGTCGTATAATTTTTTAAATATCGGTTTCCAAATTAGCTAAGTCACCCCTTTGCCTCGTGAAATCCGAGACAATTGAAAATTCTAGCGCTAATAGGAATCTACAAGCCTGACTGAGAAAGGTCCCATTATTTGTATTTGTGTTTATGTGGTCAGTCCTCGGAAGCGTCGTAGTCTGTTGAGTGTGTTGTTTGTTATTTGTACTCTGTTTTTGAAGTGTTATTGTATTCCTTGTGATTTTATGGTGAGGCCTAGGATATGTGTTTGTTGTATGTTATTATGTTGTTGTTCATTCTTATTGGCTGTCGTACTGATATGGCTAGGAGTTGGAGTTTGTGTTTGTGAATATTTTCCCTTGTTTTTTGTATGTGTTGGTTTTGTTGATTTCGTGTTCTGTTGTTCTGGCAAGCATTAATTTTCCTGTAGTGTTTGGGTATGTGATGGCTTGTATGATGTCGTCTACGCATTGTATGATGTAGCTTCCGTGTGATGGTGGTGGGATGTCTGCCGTGTATAAGTTAAAGAGTGTTGGCGATAGTACGCTTCCTTGTGGAACTCAGCTTTGGAGTGGAAAGGCTGGTCCGATGTGGTGGTTTGTTTCTATTTTCGCCGTTCTGTTGTCTAGAGCATAGATTCCCAAACTTTTCCATTCCAAGGACCCCCCAGATATTTATATCCCATCCGAGGACCCCCAGCCAATCAAAAGTTATTATTACCATACCAAGATACCCATTACATGATTATAATGCAGTCAATTTACTATTTGCATATTCCTACACAAAGAAAGTATAAAGATAAGCATTTAAAATATATAAAAAAAATTATTGTTTGAAATTCAATACAAAGTAAAATTGGTAGAAACAGCCACAATAGACAGATAATTACAGTATGTACTGACACCACAGATAAAAAAAAAAAAATAATAATAATAAAAAAATGCAGAATTAAACACAAAAGCTATCAGTTTAGTGGGATGGATGGGCTTGATGGCTCCTACACAGTTGATCAATGCGGGGCTTGATGTTAGTGCCAAACGCATGTCGTTGTCCACCTGTAGGCGTGCTCTGTGCTTGGTTTTGAGTATTGTCAATGTGGAAAATCCTTTTTCACATAAGTAGGTTGTGGCGAATGGCAAAATGTATTTCAGAGCCTTCTCAGCCAGAGCATGATATTCAGTTCTTGAGTAGATCCAGAACTCTGGCAATGGAAGGGCAGAGAACTTTATTTTCATACCCCCATCATTTGATATTTCAATGAGTTCCTCTTGCGACTTCATATCAAGATGTGCACTTACCCCGGCTGCGAAAGGGTTTCTAATCCAGTCCATGTGGGAATTTTCCAGTTCAGGGTAATACTCCCTGAAGTAGCCTTGCAGATAAGATAGATGGGACACAATGATGGCGGTGATGTCTTCACTTGATGTCATACATTCTTGGTGATAAAATGGGAACATTTCAGTGACTCCTTCCTGGCATTTGCTTTCCCATAATGAAAGCTTTTGCATGAATGCACGTACTTTGTCCTGCACATTCAAAATGCATAATTCAAGGCCTTGCATGCTCTTGTTTAGTACATTTAGATGTTGGAATATGTCTGATAGATATGCTAGCTTTAGCATCCATGACTTGTCCTCAAAATAGATGCAAAGCTCTGATTTATGTGTTGAGAGAAAAACAGCTAACTCTCTCCGCAGTGCAAATACACGATTCAAAACTACCCCACGCGATAACCATCGCACTTCAGAGTGGAGCAGCAAGCCATGAAAATCAGCATCCATTTCGTGACAAAGGGCTTCAAAAAGTCTAGCTTTCATAGGATGTGCTTTTACATAATTCACTGTTTTCACAACAATCTGCAGAACCTGATACAGTTCATCATCAATGCGTTTTGCAACAAGTGCCTCGCGGTGGAGCATGCAGTGTGTGCTGACGACATTTGGGGCCCTTTCTTTTATGAAAGCAATGACTCCACTACGTTTACCTGTCATAGCGGCGGCTCCATCAGTACACACACCAACACAGCGAAACCAGTCAATGGAATTCTGTTCCATGTATTCATCCAAAATCTGAAAAATATCCTTCCCAGTAGTTCTACCCGTCATGGCTTTGCAGAATAGTATCTCCTCAACAAATTTCCCCTCACTGATAAATCTGATATACACAAGCAGCTGTGCTTTGTTTGCGACATCTGTGCTCTCGTCCAATTGCAGTGCAAAGTACTCACTGTTTTTCACTTGCTCCAAAAGTTGTACAGTGACGTCCTCGGCCATATCATCTATTCTTCTGCTCACAGTATTGTTTGATAGAGGTACCACATCAACCTGGTTGACAGCATCGTTTCCAAATAACTCCTGAATAATGTCCCTGATTGCTGGTAACAAGAAGTTTTCTCCGATTGTGTGTGTTTTTTTGCCACGAGCAATATGAAAAGAAGCTAAGAATGATGCTTTCAGTGCTCTGTCTGGAAGTGTGAATCTCTGTTTGAATGTATTTGCTTGGCTAGCTACTCATGACCTCTTGTCGTTTGAAGAAACCAATGGATTTTGTGGCCTCAGTTGGATGTTTTTGTTGTAAATGTCTTTGTAGTTTCAATGGTTTCATCCCTTCATTGGAGAGTATCTCTTGACAGATAACACACTTCGGGTACTCCACTCCATCGTTTTTTACCACAAAGGTAAACCCATATGCAATATATGAGGAATTATACTTTCTCAGTTTTGATTTTCTCTCCTTTGTACCCAAACTACTTCCTTCACTTGGTCTTGATGAAGTAGCAGTGGAAAGCTCATCAGTCGATTTTCGTTTTAAAAACTTTTCCATCTTCAGTTCACACTTTCTGTAAGCATAGAATAAAGCTTGAATGAATATAAATAGTAATTAAAAAGAAACAAATGAAATATTATGACAGATATAAAAATGTAATAGAGAAGTGCTGGCTGATTGCACAACAAAATATCGATATCACCGACACTATAATGACAGAGAATCAGTGTTGTATATTTTTATAATTATATAGTTTTTTCTGGAGTTAATTTTTTTCCATTGTGTCGCGGACCCCCTAGGACCTTCTCAGGGACCCCAGTTTGGGAACCACAGGTCTAGGGAGCTACATTTTATATATATATATATATATATATATATATATATATATATATATATATATATGTATATATATATATATATATTCTTTTTCTTTCTTTTTCTCTCTTTTTTGTGATGGTGTGTGGAAGATGTGTTTGTAATATTTTGTATTAGTGGCCTTCGTGCCATGCTTTGTCGAAGGCCTTTGATATGTCTCGTGATATTATGTTGCATACTTGCTTGTGTCTTTGGGTGTCTGCGATTGTTTCGTATAAGGTGGCGAATGCTGTGTGTGTTCCTCTGCCGTATTGGTTTGGGTTAGTCATGTCATGGTCGTGTAGATGTGTCATTTGTCTGTTTTTAGTCTTTCGTATATTTTGCCTGGTGTTTCTAGTAGTGATATGGGTCCGTAGTTTTGGATTTGTGTGTTGTCTTTGCCTTGTTTTGGTATGAATGTATTCACTGAGTTTTTGAAGCGTTGTGGGAACTATCCTAGGCTGAGTGTTTCGTTGAATATGTCTGTGAGTAACTGTAGTGTTATGTTTTTTTTGTTTTTTGTTTTTTTGTTTTTGTAATGCCCGATTGCCCAGTTTTTTTTTTTTAATGCTTTTTATGTCTTCAAGTTGTATGGGTCGTGCAATGTAGTTGTCGGTGTCCAGTCTATATAAGTCAATGTTTGCGTATGTGTGTTGGAGGTGTTGTGTTATGTGAGCGAGTATTTTTGTTTCGTGGTTTGTGTCAAATTGTGCGTTTTCTTCTGGTGTTATTTTGAATATGTTTTGCCAAATTTTTCTGAGTGCGTTTTCTTTGTTTTCGTCGTCGTGTAATTTGTCATTGTTGTGTATTATGTAGGGTATGTTGGTGGTGTTGGATCCTAGTAGTCTTTTTATTATGTTCCAGAGGTCTTGTTGGTTTTAGGGTTGAATTTGAGGTTGATATTATGTTGGTCCATGTGTCTTCGTAGTTTCTTTCGCTTTCTTCTAGTATTTGTGTTTGCATTTGTTGTATTGTTTCTCTTGTGTGTGGTGTCCAGTTGTTTCCTAAAATAGCTGTTTTTTGTTGTTTGCTTGCCATACTAGGTGTTCTACTCTCTGGAGGTCTTGGGTGTAGGAAGTTGTTTGTGGCCTGTTGGAATGATCTGTGTTTGTTCCAGTTGGTTAATTTGTTGTGTTTGTAATCTGTGTCTTTTATTTGAGTGTTTGTGTTGGTTAGTTCTTCTGTGGTGATGATTTCGTTTGTTGTCGTCTCTAATATTGTTTTAAAAAATTCCAGTCTGATTGTTTGTATCATAATCTAGGCTGTGTGGGGATAGTTATAGCTGTGGTAGAAAGTGTGAGGTGGAGTTGTATGTGATCCGAGGAAGTTGTTTCCTGGGTGTATCCTGTATGTGAGGTGGTGGTGTCAGTTGGTAAGTATCATGTCTGGGTTGTCTGTTCCGAATGGTGTAATGCTTGTGTCTGGGCCGAGGAAGGTGAGGTGAGTTTGCGATAAGAGTTTTGTATGTTTTTTCCTGTTTGGCTATTGTCGATGTGTTTCAATATTTTGTGTTAAAATCTTCTATGATGTTTGTTGGTTGTGGTTTTTGTGTGATTTTATGTCTTGTGTTGGTAGGTATGGTCTTCGTGTTGGGAGGTATAATGTGGTTATGATTATGGGTTCTTTGCTTGTGTGGATTTCTATTGCTAGTAGGTCTTCGTCGAAGTCGTCTAAGAGTTTGTATTTTATGCTGTTTCTTGTGCCTATGGCTATTCCTGCGTTGTCTTCGTTGTAATTGCTCTTTGTGTGTGTGTTGTAGTTGAATAGCTTGTCTTTAAGTTTTCCTGTGGAATTGAGCTGGTGCGTGTGTTATGTAGTCGTTGCTTAGTAGCTGTCGTCTGTGGAAGGCCCATGATCATACGTTGTGTTGTATTATGAGGATGGTGTTCATGTGAGTTTGTTTTATTGGCAGTTGACTGTCTAGTGTGGTGCGTCTGTTGTTTTTTGTTTGCGACTTTCGTAGTATCCTTGTTGTGTTTTTTGTATCTTGTTTCTGATAGTCTTTGTATTAATGTTTGGTAGGGGTGTGTGTGTTTGTATGCTTTTATAATTTTGTTTTGTGTAGGTTGTAGGGAGTGGAATTCAGTGATAATAACCAGCAGGAGACTGAAATAAACAGCAGGATTACAAAATATAACAACACCCTAAATATTTTGTACCCACTATTAAAAGAAAAAAGCATTCCACTTCAATGCAAGAAGACAATTTATGTCTCAGTGTTAAGACTGGTGTTAACATACGGCAGTGAAGCTTGGTCCCTAAACACCAAATTAAAATGTCGCATTCAAGCAGCCGAAATGAAAGCCCTTAGGATAATAAGAGGAGTGACAAGACGCGATAGATTAAGGAATGAGCGGATAAGACAGGAAATAGGAGTGATGTCAGTGTTGGATTTAATAGAAGAGTGGAAGATGAGGTGGTTTGGACACATTATGAGAATGGAAGATTGGAGGTACCCAAGACAAATGCTGGAATGGGTACCCACAGGTAAAAGACCTGTAGGGAGACCCAGGACCAGATGGATTAAAGGTGTTGAAGAAGCATTGGAAAGAAGAGACACAAACTTACCAGAAGTGAAGGAAAAAGAGACCTATGAGGATAGAGACGCATGGAGAAATCCAGTGAAGAGCTGCCGCTGACAGGATTATTACTACCAGGCGTAGGGTGAGGAGGTGAGAAGTAGGTTGTGATTATTTGTATGCGGTTTTGTTTAGTGTGGTGTTGAGTATTGGTGGGTATTCTAATTGTGGTCTTATTCGTGTCTTGTACAGTTTTAATTGGATTTTTGTGTTTAGGTTTTTAAATCTTATTAGCTTTTTTCTTTGTGTTGTACGTGTACGTATACGTGTGCTTGTGTGTGGTTTTATGCCTTGTGTTCCTATGCGTGTTCCTAATATGGTTATTTGTTTTTTGTATGGTATGTTATTTCCCTCTATTGCGATTGGTGTTGGTTTGCGTGTCGATATGAATAGTATTTGGAATTTTGTTTAATTTGTAATTTTTCCTTTCCTTTTCATATGTGTCTGTTATTTGTATTTCTATTGCTGTCTTTTTTTTTATAATATTTTTCTACTTTTGTTTTTGGGGTAGATGATAATTTGTGTTAGGTCATCTGCGTATTGTAATTGGAGGCAGTGTCAAATAATTCCGACGGGCGCCCCCGGATTCGAACCAAGGCTCGCGGGAACACGAAGCCAACGCTCTACCACTAAGCTATCGGTTGTCTAAAATTCTTCCACATGGGAGGGTCTTGCCGTGTCACTTATGTGAAGGTTGAATAATGTCGGTGATACGATGCTTCCTTGTGGTACACCGCTGTGTATTTGGAATGTTGGATCTGTATATTTATTTATCTTTATATTTGTTGTTATATTATCTAAGTAGTTGCATATAAGTTTGTTTATGGGGTCTGGTAAGTCTATCTGTTGTATATTTTGTATTTGAGTCCTTCGTGCCATACTTTGTCAAATGCTTTTGAAATGTCTCTTGAAACTATAGTGCATCCTTGTTTTGTTTTTGGCTGTTGGCGAATGCTGTGAGTGTACCTCGTCCTGGGATGAATCCGTGTTGGTTTGGGTTGATTTGGTTGTTGATTACTAGGTGTGTATATAGTCTGTTTGTGATGATTCTTTCGAATATTTTGACTGGTACTTCTAAGAGTGAAATTGGTCTGTAGTTTGTTACGTTTTTTTTTTTTTTATCATTAAGGCTATCGACCTATAATGAGGTCATTAAGCCTGTACGTTTGTTAGCTGTTTGTCTTGTTTTGGTGTGAATATGAGTGTGGAATGTTTGAATATGTTTGGGAAGTATCCTAGGCTCATTGTTTCGTTCAGTTTTTTTGTGAGGTAGTCTAACATGCTATCTGGTATGTGTTTTATTATTATTATTATTATTATTATTATTATTATTATTATTATTATTATTATTATTATTATTATTATTATTATTATTATTATTATTATTATTATTATTATTATTATTATTATTATTATTATTATTATTATTATTATTATTATTATTATTATTATTATTATTATTATTATTATTATTATTATTATTATTATTATTATTATCATTATTATTATTATTATCATTATTATTATCATTATTATTATCATTATTATTTTCATATTTTCTTTGCATTCTAGGGGGGAATACTGAATTCTTTTTATTTATTTATTCATTTATTTATTTATTTATTTATTTATTTATTTATTTTTGTGGAGGGGAAGAACTAAGCTCCCTACAGCCTTCCCTCAGACTGAAGTTTGTTCCCCCAGGTGTTTAAAATGACCTGTTCTTTGCTAGACTAAAATTCTAAGAACTACTGGTAAAATGACCTGTTCTTTGCTGAAATAAAATCCTAAGAACTACTGCTAAAATGACCTGTTTTTTGCTAAAAATAAAATCCTAAGAACTACTGCTAAAATGACCTGTTCTTTGCTAGAATAAAATCCTAAGAACTACTGCTAAAATGACCTGTTCTTTGCTGAAATAAAATCCTAAGAACTACTGCTAAAATGACCTGTTTTTTGCTCAAAATAAAATCCTAAGAACTACTGGTAAAATGACCTGTTCTTTGCTAGAATAAAATCCTAAGAACTACTGCTAAAATGACCTGTTTTTTGCTCAAAATAAAATCCTAAGAACTACTGGTAAAATGACATGTTCTTTGCTAGAATAAAATCCTAAGAACTACTGCTAAAATGACCTGTTTTTTGCTCAAAATAAAATCCTAAGAACTACTGGTAAAATGACCTGTTCTTTGCTAGAATAAAATCCTAAGAACTACTGGTAAAATGACCTGTTCTTTGCTGAAATAAAATCCTAAGAACTACTGGTAAAATGACCTGTTCTTTGCTAGAATAAAATCCTAAGAACTACTGCTAAAATGACCTGTTTTTTGCTCAAAATAAAATCCTAAGAACTACTGGTAAAATGACCTGTTCTTTGCTAGAATAAAATCCTAAGAACTACTGCTAAAATGACCTGTTTTTGCTCAAAATAAAATCCTAAGAACTACTGGTGAAATAACCTGTTCTTTGCTAGAATAAAATCCTAAGAACTACAGCCAAAATGACCTGTTTTTTACTCAAAATAAAATCCTAACAACTACTGGTAAAATGACCTGTTGTTTGCTAAAAATAAAATCCTAAGAACTACTGGTAAAATGACCTGTTCTTTCCTAGAATAAAATCCTTAGAACTACTGGTAAAATTACCTGTTCTTTGCTGAAATAAAATCCTAAGAACTACTGGTAAAATGACATGTTCTTTGCTCAAAATAAAATCCTAAGAACTACTGCTAAAATGACCTGTTTTTAGCTCAAAATAAAATCCTAAGAACTACTAGTAAAATTACCTATTCTTTGCTAGAATAAAATCCTAAGAACTACTGCTAAAATGACCTGTTTTTTGCTCAAAATAAAATCCTAAGAACTACTGGTAAAATGACCTGTTCTTTGCTAGAATAAAATCCTAAGAACTACTGCTAAAATGACCTGTTTTTTGCTCAAAATAAAATTCTAAGAACTACTGGTAAAATGACCTGTTCTTTGCTAGAATAAAATCCTAAGAACTACTGCTAAAATGACCTGTTTTTTTGCTCAAAATAAAATCCTAAGAACTACTGGTAAAATGACATGTTCTTTGCTAAAAATAAAATCCCAAGAACTACTGCTAAAATGAACTGTTTTTTGCTCAAAATAAAATCCTAAGAACTACTGGTAAAATGACATGTTCTTTGCTAGAATAAAATCCTAAGAACTAATGCTAAAATGACCTGTTTTTTGCTCAAAATAAAATCCTAAGAACTACTGGTAAAATGATCTGTTCTTTGCTAGAATAAAATCCTAAGATCTACTGCTAAAATGACCTGTTTTTTGCTCAAAATAAAATTCTAAGAACTACTGGTAAAATGACCTGTTCTTTGCTGAAATAAAATCCTAAGAACTACTGCTAAAATGACCTGTTTTTGCTCAAAATAAAATCCTAAGAACTACTGGTAAAATGACCTGTTGTTTGCTAAAAATAAAATCCTAAGAACTACTGCTAAAATGACCTGTTTTTTTGCTCAAAATAAAATCCTAAGAACTACTTGTAAAATGACCTGTTCTTTGCTAGAATAAAATCCTAAGAACTGCTGCTAAAATGACCTGTTTTTTGCTCAAAATAAAATCCTAATAACTACTGGTAAAATGACCTGTTCTTTGCTAGAATAAAATCCTAAGAACTACTGCTAAAATGACCTGTTCTTTGCTGAAATAAAATCCTAAGAACTACTGGTAAAATGACCTGTTTTTGCTCAAAATAAAATCCTAAGAACTACTGGTAAAATGACCTGTTGTTTGCTAAAAATAAAATCCTAAGAACTACTGCTAAAATGACCTGTTTTTTTGCTCAAAATAAAATCCTAAGAACTACTTGTAAAATGACCTGTTCTTTGCTAGAATAAAATCCTAAGAACTGCTGCTAAAATGACCTGTTCTTTGCTAGAATAAAATCCTAAGAACTACTGCTAAAATGACCTGTTTTTTGCTCAAAATAAAATCCTAAGAACTACTGCTAAAATGACCTGTTTTTTGCTCAAAATAAAATCCTAAGAACTACTGCTAAAATGACCTGTTTTTTGCTAAAAATAAAATCCTAAGAACTACTGGTAAAATGACCTGTTCTTTGCTGAAATAAAATCCTAAGAACTACTGCTAAAATGACCTGTTTTTTGCTCAAAATAAAATCCTAAGAACTACTGGTAAAATGACCTATTCTTTGCTAGAATAAAATCCTAAGAACTACTGGTAAAATGACCTGTTCTTTGCTAAAAATAAAATCCTAAGAACTACTGGTAAAATGACCTGTTCTTTGCTAGAATAAAATCCTAAGAACTACTGCTAAAATGACCTGTTTTTTGCTCAAAATAAAATCCTAAGAACTACTGGTAAAATGACCTGTTCTTTGCTAGAATAAAATCCTAAGAACTACTGCTAAAATGACCTGTTTTTTGCTCAAAATAAAATCCTAAGAACTACTGGTAAAATGACCTGTTCTTTGCTAGAATAAAATCCTAAGAACTACTGCTAAAATGACCTGTTTTTTGCTCAAAATAAAATCCTAAGAACTACTGGTAAAATGACCTGTTCTTTGCTAGAATAAAATCCTAAGAACTACTGCTAAAATGACCTGTTTTTTGCTCAAAATAAAATCCTAAGAACTGCTGGTAAAATGACCTGTTCTTTGCTAGAATAAAATCCTTAGAACTACTGGTAAAATGACCTGTTCTTTGCTGAAATAAAATCCTAAGAACTACTGGTAAAATGACATGTTCTTTGCTAGAATAAAATCCTAAGAACTACTGCTAAAATGACCTGTTTTTTTGCTCAAAATAAAATCCTAAGAACTACTGGTAATATGACCTGTTCTTTGCTAGAATAAAATCCTAAGAACTACTGGTAAAATGACATGTTCTTTGCTGAAATAAAATCCTAAGAACTACTGGTAAAATGACCTGTTCTTTGCTGAAATTTGATCGTAAGAACTACTGGTAAAATGACCTGTTCTTTGCTGAAATAAAATCCTAAGAACTACTGGTAAAATGACCTGTTCTTTGCTAGAATAAAATCCTTAGAACTACTGGTTTGCTCAAAAGTTGTTGAGTATTCTATATATTTTTCTATGTACTTTTAATTTCATAGTTAATGTATTTTCTTATATAAAAACATTCTCTAAAATACTTGGCTTTACATAATTCATCCCTCTATATCAGGTTTAACTCATAATTGCAGTATATACTTGTACAGAAAGATACTTAAGCAATTGACAAAAACCGTCTTGTTTGCATAGCGTAACCGATTGGAAGTTTAAAGACTTTTGACCGCAACTATACGTCTCTGTTCAAAGGCGATACATTCGTTGTAAGGGTCTGGTTCATGTCGAGGTAATTAATGAACAGGACTTACTTTTGTAACTCGAATGTGGTCCGAGATATGGCGCGATTAGTGGAGGTAAAGAATTTGGCAGCCACTCCTCTTGGAGGGGGGAAAGGGTGGGGCGAGTGAACGCCAGGAGGGTGGGCCAATACAGTCAGGAAAAGTAGAAATTCGAATTTCTTCGATGCTGCTTTCTCATCTGCTGATTTATTCTTCTCCTCTCCTCTACTGTTCCTTTATCGTATTTTTCCTGAGTTTTTTACACATTTTCCTATTCCCTATCTGATTCTATTGCATTCCTCCTTGCCCGAACATTTTTGAACTTGTCTCTGCTTGCTAGTTCCTCTCTAATAAATATCTCATTCACCGTACTTTGTGATTTAAAATTTATTTTCATTAGCCGTGCACCTCCTTGCACATATTTTCCTAACTTAGATACTTCCATTTCCCTATGCGTGCTTTCCCCATTGCGAATAATTACTTTCCTTTTTTTCTCTTTATGTTTTTGCTGGTTAATGATTCTCTTTCCATTGTACCGCAATAATTAATTTCTTTTTATCGAGTAAGTCTTTTATCAGCGTTCCTATACTCGTAAGTGCGTTCATCACCTTTTCCACGTCTTCCTTTTCTTTTCTCCGTCGTTCTTCTTCTTCCTCTTCTTCTTCCTCTTCTTCTTCTTCTTCTTCTTCTCTTGCAGTGGTATTATTTAGCGGTTTCGCATTGTCTTGATGTGTAAACACTTTAACTGTATGCAGATGATCGTAACTACACGATCGGAAGCCGTCTACGTAATATCGTTTCGTATCAATACAACACAAGCCGACTTTATTCTCAAACGCGACAGTACACAGTTGACCTTTTTATTTGTAATGGATGAAGCAGAGTATACATGCTTTTCCATGTCAAAAAGTATTTTTTTATACTTATGTGATAACGATTTTTGTATGCTCCCGTGTATTCCTTTCGCTGTAATCAATTCTGCGTTAGACATCGTTTTGATTGAATACATTTTAGGTTTTAAACCAACATATTCTAAAATGAAGTCTGATCCAGTGTCAGATTTCAATGACCCCATTTCACCTTTACGTGATGAATTAAATAAAGGATTATCTGTAGGGAAGCTTGAAGTATAATCGCTTAACAGCGACTTACTCATTTCGTTGTAAATATTACCCACTTCAAACTCTAATATGTAAGAAACTGTGTCAGTATAACACAATTTAACTTTATTTCCATAATTCGATTTCAGTACATCATAGTAAAAGTCATATAAAACAACTTTTGCACGTTGCAAGATATAGAAACCGAAATATTGCGGATGGCTGAAATGGCGTTTAGGTTTGTTATTTATGGTAATAACACGATTTGGTTTTAACGGGATAACTCTTTTGAATATTAGATTTCTTACATTTCGTAAAACCTGTTTTCTTTCGTTACATATGACCGTATTTACTGCGTACCTTCTAGGGTTCAACAAAAACCGTCCAAATATGCTATTAGATAAAGCCTTATACATTTTCTTTTCGTCAGCACTACGGGATTAATTTCTTAAACGCACATTTTTATTGATGAAGTCTTTTAAGTATGGCGCTTGGTTGAATCTATATATGGCGTGTATCTTTTCAATTTCCAATCCCTGTTTCATGAATATTTGAAGCAAAGGTAAAATTATCAGATAATCCCGTTTACCTGCATGTGTACCTACGAGCTTCGTAGTCGATCTCGGAAGATTGACGTCAGTGTCTGCAACTACTTTTTTATTACAATTTATATCTAGTTTCTGTAAACTTAATGGAAGTTCATCGCTTCTCAAAGCTAAATCCTCGCCTATATGTAACGTATCACAATGTATCTTGTAAACTACATCTCCGTCAATGCTTCGTTCTGTTAAGGACATTTTAGATAAGAATAATTCCATTTCACGTTGTTGTAATTTAACGATATTAGAATAGGGGAGAGGTTTTGTTATCACCATTGCGTATAAAGAATTGGAATCCAGATACAAAATGTATTTGGAAATATCTGTGAGAGGGTTAAATTTTGGAATATGTTTGTTGTTTGCACATGCATAACGTCTAACGATGTTTGTAAAACCTCCTCTTACGTTTTTCTCAATTAAATCGATCAGTTTAGGATCAGATATTAAATCAATAGACATAGATGTGTTTCAAATAAGCGTCATATCCAGAAGAGGATAGAGTCAAATAGCGAGATATGTCTAAACTATATTCTGCATATAAATTCTCTCTCCATTCAGTGAGTACGTCTAACAAAAGTCCGCAATATATTCTTAAGTAAATTTCCAAATAATCTTTAAGAGTCTGACAATGTGTTCTATTCCATATTTCTAAACAATGCGCGTAATCAGATTCAGAGATATCTGATTGTTTTAAATCATTATGAAAATGTTTTTGGAGGGTAATCCTCTTGTATAAAGTTTAGATATACTGTCGAAACATGCGTAGTGAAAATGCTGCTTTCCGTATATCACCATTTAAAAAAGCTAGCATTGCTTTAGTATAGTTAAAAAAATGTCCAGATTTAATGTGAGTTTCACTAAGAGAGGCCAATGAAGAATTCATGAATGCTAATACGTTTAAACACTATATCATTGTTATCGGATTTAAATATTTTCAAACCTTCTTTAGGAAGATTTGTCATACGTATATCTTGACTCCGGTGCCTAAATCAGATCAACAGAAGTTAAGAATATTTTTAAATCTTATTTCATTGCCACCAAACTATATATAAAGATCTTAAAGTAAAAAAGTTATTAACAGTGGGAGGGAGTGTTATGTCATAATACCCCGCATTCTCAAAACCGTATAAAGCGAATTATAAGTGCAAATTAAAGCAACGCAATAATATAACAAAAATAAAGAAAGAGCTGTAAATTAATTGCATAATAATCTTCAAACAGTAAATTTAAAAAGGACTGGTGTCATTGATCTTGAGACAACGAAAACAATAAAAAGAACAAAGAGGTTGCATCATCTTTATGAATTACTACGTGATCAAACATGTGCTCCGTTGACTGAGAAAGAATATATAAACACGATTTACACAGTGTACAAATATTCGAGACAACATAGTTGAACAAAACGCCGCCAAAGAAGAGGATGGTACGTCAAACGCACGTATTAACAAATTCTATCGCGAGCAGTCCAAAAGCACGTATTTATCTAAGAAAGGGTTAACAATAAAAGTGTTAATAAAGTGTTAATAATAAGTGTTAATAAAATCTGTTCGAGCTTCACGATAAATTAATAGCGCAAACAAACCCTGCATATTATGAAGATAACATTCGGTCAAGGCTGTGCTAACGTTTTCACACAGCCAGAAGTGGAAGTGAAAATTAAACACTTTAAGAAGAAAAACATCAAATATGAAACTACCGTAACAACTTTTGAACATTGTAAGACTATGGCAGACCACTTAGCCTGCGTCGAGTGCTGGAGTTTCAGATGTACGGTGCCGTGGAACAGGTTACTATCACATAATCGACCTTGAAGGCAGGAGGATAAAAGGAGGCTCCCTCCCTTATACCTGTATACACTTTCAAAACAGACACGATTTCTTTTATATCGTTCGCGATGGAATCTACAGATATAATATTCAAGACAGAGAGTCAAATATCTGATGATTGATACGGTGCAGACGATACGGTGATCACTTTTTTACGAATTGTATTGAGTTAACACCCTTTGAGGTTAGTGCCTCTCTACCAAACAAATACGATCACTTGCGTCTTTTTCAAAGAGCGATCTGTTTTGTATAGTACTCACAGGTGACACAAAAATATACATTCAAGAGGGTACCGCTATTATCGCAGTGGGCACACATATCGAAAACAACAAGTTAAATCTGATAAAAAAAAAAATCCTACGTCAGTGGACAAGACATTCACCGACCGTTAACGTCAGGACACGTTAGCAAACAGACAGCTTGCACTCAAACAGGGGCTCGAAAAACAATGGCGTTACTTGAGTCATAAAATTTACAACGATGAAGTTATAAACCGCGTTATCTTCCCTGTAGGAAGCGGTGAGGGTTTGCAAGATAACTTGTGGTACGACAAGTACTATCCAATTTTAAAAGAATTCGCGTCCGACACTTTCGCACCAAATGACATAATTTTGGTGCTTGTCGGTCGGCACAGAAGAGTTGACTAAATAAGATTAAATCATCCCTTATGCTGTAGACCTGTCACCAAGAAAACGAAAATTATCAATTGACTACGAAGAAGAAGAAGACAATGACAAAAAGGGTATGAAGAAAATAAATACCGATAGTAAATCATCTTAATGATGTACTAACCCATGTAATGTAGAAATAAACTTAGGTGTAACTAATAATGTACTAATCAACAAATAATATAATATGTAATGTAACCAAAATATAATAATATTGATAATAAAAAAAAAAGTACTAATCAACAAATAATATGTAATGTAATGATGCAATGTAACCAAAATATAATAATGCTGATAATAGATAAATAAAAATGATACATACATACATACCTAAGGCTTTTTCCCCTTACAAGGGAGAGAGCCAAAAAATAAAATAAAATAAGATAAATAAATAAATAAATAAATAAATAAATAAATAAATAAATAAATAAATAAATAAAAATGCATAGAAACCACTCCCACCCATTCCATCCCCTACATACTCCACTCCCCTCTACCCTCTTCCCTCCCTCTTAGTCTTGGCAACTCCTGGATGACGGGTCATCCCTGCATCTTGTCCACTGCCCTGGGTCAGAAGCAGTGCCGCAAGACACAGCACATCCACAGTAAGGCCGCTTCATTAAATCGGCGACCCCCCTCTCCGTCCCCTCTCTCAGTCTAACAATGTAATAATGTAACGAAAATAAAAATCATTGTAACTCTTTTTGGCTTTTACAAAGCTTACAATCTAGTTGCTAGGGAAGAGCTATTTATTCATTACACCCAAAAACCTATGTTGGAGACTTTAATGACAGCCCCAAGAACCCATGTCACACAGCATTTCAATAGAAAAATGCTGGTAATTCTTTCACTTGCGTTGTTCCCCCGTTTTACTACCGTTCTTGATGGTGGATATGTGTCTAGAGAGCTGATGATAGCAAATACAGTGTTTAGGAAGAAAGTGAAGCATAAGTACACATGGGAGAGGGTGGTGTATGGAAAGGTGGTAGATAGAGCGTTAATGAACTACATAGTGGTAACCAGGAGGATAATAGGGAGAGTTTTGGATGTAGATGTTCTAAGGGGAGAGAGTTGGGGAATATCAGGTAATTTTTTGGTGGAAGGTAAGTTGAGAGTGGAGGATAGATGGAGAAAGAGGAAAAGGACAGTAGGTGGGGAGGTGCTTGAAGTGAACTGCTTAAATGAGAAAGAAAAGGAGAAGGCATACAAGAAGAACCTGATAGAGGAGTGGCAGGGAATTAAGGATAGAGTAGATCTAGAAATGGAGGAGGAATGGGGATGGTTCAATGAGGGAGTCACAAGGTGTGCAAAGATGCTGTTTGGAACAAGGAGGACATGAGGAAATAGAAGGAAGGATAGTGAGTGGTGGGATGAGGAAGCAAAGAAGGTTGTAGAAGAAAAGAAGCAAGCATTCACAGATTGGTTACAAAATAGGACGAGAGAACCATATGAGAGGTACAAAGAAAAGAGAAGAAGTAAAGCATAAGATAAAGGAGGCAAACAGGAGAGCAGATGTGAAATGGGGTAAGAGTATGACAAATTTTTGAAAGTAATAAAAAGATGTTCTGGAAAGAAATTAAGAGAGGAAGAGGAGGCAAATCAAGCAGAGAAGGTAAAAGGTACAGATGGAAGGATAATAATAGAAGAGACGGCAGTAAGAGGAAGATGGGCAGAGTATTTTAGGGAGTTGCTAAATGTGAAGGAGGATAGGGAGGGACAGGTAGTTGCAGTGGGAAGTGCTAAGAAAATGAGAGTGATGAGTGAGGAAAATGGAGGAGAAATAAAGAGAGATGAGGTGAAGGCAGTTGTTAAGATGATGAGAATAGGTAAGGCACCTGGGGTGGATGGGTGTCATGCGGAATGTCTGAAAAAGTGATGTACAGTGATGGTAAATTGGCTAGTGAGGTTATTTCATGTTTGTTTAAGAGAGGGTAGGGTGCCTGAGGACTGGAGGAGTGCCTGTATAGTTTCGCTTTACAAGGGAAAAGGGGGCAAGTGTGAATGTAGTAGTTTAAGAGGAATCAGTTTTTGAGTGTAGCTGGGAAGGTTTATGGGAGGGTTTTCATTGAGAAGATTAGGAGAGGAACAGAGGGAGTAATTGGTGATGAACAGTGTGGGTTTAGTACAAGTAGGGGGTTACGTTGACGAGATTTTTGTGGTAAGGTAAATATGCGAGAAAGCTTTAGGAAAATATAAGGATGTTTTTTGGGGCCTTTATGAATTTGGAAAAAGCTTATGACAGGGTAGATAGGAAGGCACTGTGGGAGGTACTGCAGATATATGGGATAGGAGGAAAGCTTTTAAGAGCAGTCAAGAGTTTTTACGAGAGTAGTAGAGCCTATGTTGGAATCGGAAATGGAGAGAGTGAGTGGTTTGAGGTAAAGGTGGGACTTCGCTAGGTATAGGTTATGTCGCCCTGGCTGTTCAATTTATATATGGATAAGGTGGTGCAAGAGGTAAACGCAAGGATAATGGGTCGGGGATTGGAGACGGTGTCACGTATCCCGATGTCACGTGGTTTTCTTCTTTGTCACGTATCCCGATGTCACGTGGTTTTCTTCTTTGTCACGTATCCTGATGTCACGTGGTTTTCTTCTTGTAGTGATGGTCAATCGTCGGCCAGCACTCAGTCCCCACCCCCTTTCGGCCACTTGTCAGCTGTGTAGTTTGACACAAAGGGTCAGGGGCATTCTTTTGTTAAGGCCTTGCGCTCAGGTCAAAGTAACCGTGGCCGTTAGTAATTTTTGCCAAGATGTATGATTTTATTTTAAGATTATATAACGTAACCAGATTTCTTGCAGCTGGTCCTTTTTGAATCTCAGATACCATTTGTCAAGACGTACGCTGCGTCGTACGGATGTATTTGAAATTCGATTTAAATGATGTTCGTATGTTATCAATTGTCGGCCGGACATGCGTGCTTCGCGCAATGTCAAGTTTCCACATTTGTAGTTTTTCTTTCTTGTAACCCTTTCTACTATGTTGTGATTAGTATTAAGGTTTTTATTTTTGTTACGTGCATTTCTTATGTGTGTAATTTTAAGTTTTGTAACTGGGTTAGGCTTGTTAGCTACCAGTTGAAGTGGGATAGGAAAACATTTCCTATTGACCTTTCTGCCTCTGGCTCCAGTGACCATCAGGTCAATTGGTGAGCCTATATAGAGAGGGTCAACCCGTTTCTCGAAGCGCTTTTTTTCCATCTTCCTTCACCGAAGAGGAAGCTGCCGCCTTCCGTAAGTTTAAGGTAAACCCCTTTGTTTAAGTGTTGTTCTAGGTAACCTTTTTGTTGTACTACAGTGCTACGCGTGGTGACCAGACGTTTTATCTTAAACTTAGGTTTAGCAATAAGTAAATGCACGGAGTCTTTTAATCCTCTTTGTAAGTTTTCATGTTTGTATTTCCTTTTGCTGTTCTATTGATTTGCATATTTTCATCTTTCATAATTCAGTTTCCGTTGTTTAAATAGGCCAAAATTGTTAACTTATAGTTTATTGTTAATTTTTTTTTCACTAAAGTGTATAAGTGCTTCGTTTTAATATTTCTGTCACCGTACTACACCGGACCTGGCAAAAAAAAAAAAAAAAAAAAAAAAAAATTGAAGTAGTACGTCTGTTACGACCTTGGCCGTAGATAAATCAATCTCTCTTTTAATACGCCAAGGTCATATTATTGACAACGGTTAAAGAAAAATGGAGAAAATGGGAAATAAACAAGTTGTTGTTTCCTGACGACTCTGCGCTTGTAGCAGGACCAGAGGAGGGATTAAGGAAGTTAGTGACAGAGTTGGGAAAGATGTGCGAAAGAAGGAAGTTGAAGATATATGTGGGTAAAAGTAAGGCGATGAGATGAATAAACTTCCTGCACAGGTAGTGCAATGTAGTTCAGTTCGAAACTTTAAGAATAATTTAGATAAACACCTAAGCAAGATGCTGTAATGATTATAATTTATTTTATATTATTTGTTTTTGTTTTGTTATCATTTGTCTGTCTGATTTTCATTTATTATTAGTTATATGTCAATTTATTATTATTTACTATTTACCTGTTTGTTTATTATTTAACTATACCTATGCATTTATTTATGTATTTTATTTGTTATTTACATTATTATAGTTTTTATTTATTATTTCATTATTATCATTATGATTTTTTTTTCGCATCCGACCTAGATACGGACCAAAAGGTCTCCTGTCGGCATGCTCCGCCTTTGTAATCCTTTGTAATGTGCCAGAAAATTAGAAATGAGGAGAGACTGGAGAAAGTGGATATCTTTAGATATTTGGGTGCGAATGTGGCGAAAAAGGGAGGAGTGAAGGTGGAGGTAGAATGTAGATTGAGAGAAGCAAGTAAATGCCTTGGGGATTAAAGAGTGTAAAGAGTAATAGACATTTGGGAACGGAAGCTAATAGGAGACTGTATGAAGGAGTGATTATGCCGACAGCACTGTATATGGGGCAGAAACATGGAACATGAGAGAAGAAGAGAGGAAGAGTTTGAATGTGCTTGAGATGAGTTGCCTGAGAAGTATGATTGGGGTTACTAGGCTGGATAGAATGAGAAATGAGGAAGTGAGGAGGAGAACGGGGGTGGAAAGGGAGTTGGGAGATAGGGTTGATGAAAGAGTATTGGGGTGTTTTGGGCACATGGAAAGAATGAGTGAAGAAAGACTACTAAAAGAGGTGTGGAAGGCAGAGGTGGAAGGAGTGAATATGAGGGGGCGTCCTAGGATGAGATGGATGGATGGGGTAAAACGGACATTGGGAAAGAGGGGAATATCTGTTGAGGAAGGACAGGAGAAGACAGGGGTGAATGGAGAATAGTTGTGTATGGATGATGCATGGGAGTGGGTGGGGGATGGGGGGTGAGGGAGTATGTGTGAATGATACTTTGACGCAGGCCGAAGGGATTTCTACCCGTCTTCTCCTTTTCTGCATGAGGGTACGGAGAGGGGGGGGGGTCGCCGAACTAATGAAGCGGCCTTGCTGTGGATGTGCTGTGTCTTTCGCCACTGCTTCTGACCCAGGGCAGTGGGCGAGATGCTGTGATAGCCCGCCATCCAGGAGCCAAGAGAGAAGGAGCGGGGGGGGGGGGAATGGGAGTGGCGTATGTGGGGATAGAATGGATGGTAGTGAGTGGATTTTATGTTGTTTTTTTTCCTACCTCCCTTGTAAGGGGGAAGCCGTTAGTATATGTATGTTTGTATGTATGTATGTATGTCTGTATGTGTGCATGTATGCCTGTATGCATTTACGTATGTATGTATGTACTGTATGTATGTATGTATGTATGTATGTATGTATGTATGTATGTATGTATGTATGTATGTATGTATGTATGTATGTATGTATGTATGTATGTATGTATGACTCCACTTCTAAGGGACAATATTGTTCCTAAGGATAGAAGCAGTAGTTGTTGCTTACGAAATACTATGCTGTGGAGGTGATAATGCGGGTAGATTTGGCGCCATGCAAGCCAGTTGGCGGGAGCAAGTAACGCAGTCGTCATGGCAACAGCCTTGGGACTCTTGCAATCAACGCCTACGTCATGACGGCTTCTTATTTATGCTCGCTCACGAGCTTAACAATAACGACTTTTTTTTTTTTTACAACAAATGTTCCTCAAATGATTAATTTTTTTAGAATGTCGTTATCCTGAAAACTAATTATTATTTGTTCAAATTATGGATGTGGCTGGGGGTGTTGGGATACTTGGCAACTGAGGACTAACGGTTGCTTCCACCAGAACCGGTTTCACGTCTCCGGAATTCAAAGTCCATGCAGAAGACTAATAGACAAATTAATGAATAAGCAGACAAGAATAAACAAATACACAAGCAAATAATTACCTGAAATATAACAATAAACAAAAACATGTACAAAGAATCAGCGATGAATAACTGAATGTATAAATAAACAAGGCATCTTTATGAGGTAACATAAAAAAGTGTCATAATGCAATGAGTGTAAGGACGTTCACACTTTAGTCATTATATATGAGAATCTCAGAGGAGGTGCTGGCATAGTCAGCATTTAAATCGTATGAAATAAAAAAAATATATATATATATCGGGAGAAAGAAGGAGGAAGGACAGTGTGGTATCCCCTGGCTTTTCCTTGTTACCAGATTAGATCTAAATTATCTCCCATAAATTAACCAAAATGCCTGGTTTTGATCGCTGTCCCGTAACTACATAAACACAAACCAAGAATATGTACAATGACTTATAAATCATGAACGTCTTTGTACGAGAATATATGGATAAGGTGAAATCATTCACAGATGACAGTGGCTAGGGTGTTGAATGTATACGAAAGTGAATCCGGGCACAATTATGCCAATAAGGAAAAGACACTGGGTTATGATTTTCAAGGACTTCCCCCAAAAACATAATTCAAGAACATGGACATATCTGGACAATGCTTGTGCATTGAGGCGGGACGCTGGGATGGTGGAGTGGGACGGGACGGGATTGGGGTGTGGGTCTGTGCGGTCGCTGCCTTCTCGAAGAACGGAGCGCCTCGAGGTATGAACTCATTCGGGATAAGAGGCGACACGTGTACAGTAGTTGAAGACAATCGCCCACTCACACGTGAAGTCCGGCACTTCTTCAACATCTTCAGTAGTTTATAGTACAGGCCCTTCGCTGAATAAGAATACCTAAAGCTTAATTAAATTAAATCTGTATGTGATGTCATTGCAAGGAAGAAGATCGAGATTGCATTAATCTTTTCTTTCCAGTGACGCTCCCCTCAGATGAATAAAATAATAGAATATGTAGTGGGCATCACTGTGGCAACAGAAGGACACTTCTGATTCCTTCACTAGGGTTGTAAAATGGGTAACCAGTATATAAAATTGTCTTGGAGAATGGTGACTGATTCACGCCATGTCTCTTAATATCCCATGGCATGGAAAGACCATTCTTCAGACGGCTTCTTCTGCTCGAAAAACGTAACTGGTATTCACCTTTCACCTTGGTCTTTGGATCACTTGCTGGACTCGTGATCGACAGCTATTTCACTCCCGATCTATGGGTAATGCTGTGACCTTACACGCACACACACACACCCAACTCCCCGCCCACGAGAGTTGGAGTAACGACTCGAAGCGCAGCGATACTGAAATTATTTCACCCCTGGGCACGATTCGATCCCGGTCCGCCGTAGTGACAGTCGGGGACTCTACCAACCGCGCCACCGAGTCGTATAACATGATATATGTTTAAAAATTATATAGAGATTTATGATATATGAATATAGGATATATAAATCATAAACATATTATGATATAGAATATGAATAAATATATAAAAAGCATATCCTAGATTTCAACCTATAAGGACAGTACTTCAGTCAGGAACTACCCGAGCCAGAACCTCTAAGAATCATGGTGACAAGTGTTGATAAGGCTGGCGATGAGTTAGCATAGTCTACTAAATAAACCGTCTAAAAACAATATAGATCCAACAACGGAATCAAATTCTTTCTCAAACGAACCACTTTTGGTAAGTCAAGATCTTAATGATTTCATTCGAGGTCTAAATTTGTCTATGAAGTAAATCGAAATGTTTCCATGCTAAAAGGGCTGAAACCCTAAAACATTAATAAGTAGATAAATCAATAAATAAGTAATTGAACGAATGAAAAAAATCTATCTTGATGATGATCTGGGGTTTTGCAGTGGCTTTTTTACTGTAATGGAAACAGTTTACCGCGAATATAAAACTCGTAAAAACGAACTGATCTTGTTTACTGATTCTTCATAAGTAAACTTTAAAACTCTTCTGCTCCACAATGTAAGCAAACAATTGAACGATCAAAGTGAAATAATTTATATTGCAGAATATCATTGACAATAGATGGATCCTATTGATTATATTTATAATAGAGACGACATTTATCTGTTGCATATTAAGAAATACTTTCGCCAACTACGCCTTAGTCAATGAATGAAGCACATTTCTTGCAAAGTCGTTCGCATGTGATACAGCTCGATTATTTTCTTTTTATAGTTCCAGGTAGTCAAACACCTTACGATATGTGCTAATGTCCTCTTACTTAATCGCGGATTTTTTTACCGATTGATTACTGGACTGGTTCTCTTATCCATTCACCAAATAAATGACGATCAATCATTTATTTATACATCTAGTTATTCATTTATCTATTTGTAAATTTGTGCATTTATTTACTTACGTATCTATTATTTTGCACCTGTTACGGATCAAGTCTCCTGGCGACAGTTTTGTTTTTATTCTACTGAGAGTACAGCTAATAACTACGAGCGTCCCAATTTTGGCAATGGACACTGAGGGCTGGAGAATAGGGGAGTGTACATCATTAATTCACTAATCAACAAGAAATGACTTCCTCAAAGGTTGGCTACAAGGAGTAATTATTAATCAAATTCCTAATTAGATGGTCTACTGGAGAGTAGCTTTTCTAACATTTCACTAATTTGTCATCTCATCTTGAGTTAGCATTGTGCATTATCTTGTACCGAATATGTTAGTCTTCGTTCGAATATTTCTTTCTTGCTAACGACAGGCGATGTCTTTTATTCAGAGTAGAGGAAAATTTGAGCCCTACAGATTCAAAGTGAGATTAACGATCGTACTTTTAAAAACCTTCATGAGTACTATACATATGAAAAATACCCGTAGATTTTGTAGGTGAACCAGTTAGCAAGAGTAGCGTATCTAGAAAACCAGGTAAGATTCTAATTTCAATTGGCAGGGTTGGCGAAAGGTTTGAAAGTACGATCTTAAGAACTCACTTCAAGATGCGGTCAACTGCGGTCGAAGCCGTCATCACCTTTGCCTTTTGTACTTGGACAGCTAAGCTAAGCGTTGATTATCGAAAGCCATGGGAATCTAATCCCGGCTTAAGCTACGTCGAAGAGTAAATGAAAGCTTAACGAGCTGTATACCTCAACTGGACGAATTACAGACCAATTTCACTTTGGAGACCTAATCAGGTGTTTGACGCACCACGCTCTTGCATAACGTGTTGGGAAAGTGATCGGCAGTTATTAACTTCGTGAATGAGACCTTGGAGTTCGCACATAGATCGATCTCTGGTAATTCTGTGAACTTACAAAAATACACACATCTCAGTACCTTGCTCAATGGAAGTAGTGACGATTTGGGGAATTAGTTAAGCTTCCAAGTCTCACAAACCATTATATCGGTACACCATATGTGTGTGTGTGTGATTCACCATGGTCTTGGATCACGTGTTGGACTCGTGATCGACAGTTATTAACCTCCCGAATGAGAGCTCAGAGCTCATATATGACCCATCTATAGGTGATACTGTGACCTTACACGCACACACAACCCCAACTCCCCGCCCACGAGAGTTGGAGTAACACCCCGCAGCAAAGCGTTACTGAAATTATCTCAGTATCGAACTCGGACCGCCGTAGTGGAAGGCGAGAACTATAACCATAGCGCCACGAGGTATGTGTATGTGTGTGGTTACTGATAGAGATCAAACTAGCTGCAATGTACCGGAGAAAACGGGGGTCCTAACGAGTGGCGAAGAAATGAGGGTGACGCGGCTATGGCCCAGAGGACGCGCGAAGGGTGTATGGATTGAGGGCGGAAAGGGGAGAGTTTACCCTTCTAGGTGTCGAGTGTATTCTCTGGCGAAGTTAACCACAATAAAAGGTGCAGTTAACCACAATAAAAGGTGCAGTGCTCAGCCTCCACTGTTCTAGTATTGGTCCCAGGTTACTGATATCTCTCTCGTATTTATGTTTAGTTTTGTGATGACTTGATCTGTTACGCTGGGCTTAGTTACTGATATCTCTCTCGCATCTATGTCTAGTCTTGTGATGACTTGATCTGTTATGCTGGGTTTAGTTTGTCCCTCCTTTTGGGGTAGAAATGTGCGCGTGGATCATGTGGGGGGCCGTGGTGCAGCATTATGGATGGCCTGGTACTTTCAGTGTGAACACTTTTGTTCAACAGAACAAGGGCGGGTGCTCTGACTTGCACAAGGACTAATGTGAAGCAATGTTCTTGGCATCTCTGAGACGCCAGCTCTGTTCACCTGGTGTATACTGAGTCAGACATGGTATTCTGAGGCCAAACATACTGACAGTTTTTTTGTTTTTTTATTGGTTTTCTTATTTTACTGAGACGGCTTGGCCCACTGGCCATAGCCCAAGAACAATCATGTCACTATATTGGCGTGGATGTTTCGTATCCATTGACTTTAGGCCTGTTTTTTTTGTGTGTAATACTTTCGTTTGTGTGTGTGTATGTGTCCAAGCACACTTTCCTTCTGTAATAGCCAAGCCCGATGGTTCTTATTTAGTGGACCTCTCAGAGGAGTTTTGCAAAACGGAACAAGACCACTTTATGAGGTTTTCTGAGGGATAGGTTCTTATGATTGTGGATTCGAGGTCTATTTAATAACAATAACATTAACAATAATAACAATAACAACAACAACAACAACAACAACAACAACAACAACAACAACAACAACAACAATAATAATAATAATAATAATAATAATAATAATAATAATAATAATAATAATAATAACAATAATGATGATGATAATAATAGTGATAATAAATATATTAATAATAAAAATATTAATGGTAAAATAATAATAATAATAATAATAATAATAATAATAATAATAATAATAATAATAATAATAATAATAATAATAATAATAACAATAATGATGATGATGATGATAATAATAATAATGATAATAATAATAATAATAATAATAATAATAATAATAATAATAATAATAATAATAATAACAATAATGATGATGATGATGATAATAATAATAATAATAATAATAATAATAATAATAATAATAATAATAATAATAATAATAATAATAATGATAATAATAATGATAATAACATTGATAATAATAACATTTATAATAATGATGATAACAATAATAACAATAATAATGATAATAATAACTACAGTTATAACTTTCACACCTAACCAATGGCACGACTTACATAATTCAATGTAAAACACAGTAAAATGTCAAGCTATGGAAATCCTTCAAAAAGCTACGATTCCTTCCTTAGCTATCCGATAGGATCTGGGTAGTGACTACGTGCATGCAATCAGTTGTCCGCGCGCTTAGCCGAGCGACGACCGACTCTGACGTCATGTCGTCTTCCCACCTCCCCACCTTTGTCTTGTTCACGAACAACAATGAGCTTAAGTATGAGTTAGTTCACTTCACCCGCTGCACCCGACATGCGTTGAGACCATTCCTCAACACCTCACTCACTCCCCCATTCCCCGCTCTCCTCCACTCCCGTGAGAAGGGGACGCCTTTGCTGGGGGGCCAGCGGACTCGACATTGGAGAGTGGATGTCAAGTTGAGCCCTTCCCAAGGGCAGTCAAGGTTATGCAGGAATGACGGCGCGGGGTTGTATGGTTGGAAGGGGAAAAATGCAGCAGCACTGTAACGTTCCGCTACGTGGGGATGACGTGGAGGCATTTCGTATGCTTGCTTTTGAAAGTGCAACGTGACATGAACCAACATGATGTTGCTAAGGATGCTCCGCGTGGCAGACTGCCGGTGTCATTCTGGGATATATTTCACGACCCGGTTACATTTGTCACGTGTTGTGTTGCTGGTGCGGGTGATGCGCGCCAATGTTTATCGTGCCTCCTTTTAGTTCCTTCGTAGTTTAAAGTGGGACTAAAGAGCATCTTTGCTTGCATCCAATGACCCCAGGAGTACAGTTTGTTATTTCCATAGTGTAAGCACCAACTTGTATTTTTTCCACCTTTTCATATAGGATGAGCTAGCAGCTAGCTACTATAATAAGCCAGAGACAGAGAAACTGTTTTACACTAACAGGTAAAAAATAGAGACAGCATTGTGGGTTTCTTGTCAATGAGACTCGAGTCCTAGTAATAATCATAAGAAACATCTATCTCTGTTTCTGTCACTCTCCCATTCCCCCTTTTTGTTCTCTCCACTTTATGGAGTAGTGACATATTTTCATACAGTCACGAAGTTAGGGAGTATGTGACATTCCCACGGCCTAGAATTAGGCAACATTCTTGAATATCATTTGCCACCTCGACCCCTCTTCGGCGGGACAATGTCCCCAAAGACAGAAGCATTAGTTATTGCAAAAGATATATTACTATTTTTCTATTCTTTTCCAATCCTTTTTCTTTTACAGTTTTTATTTAAGATATCTTTTTATCTGTTATTAGTTAATGAAAAAATATCATGCAACTTGTGATTTCTTTGGCAGTCGTCCCCTCTTGAATCTAGTGCAACATATCAACATATATATACGCTGGATTATATTAAACAATAGTAATGCCAATTATCGGCAATCCTATTTTTGTTTGTTTTTATTTATTTTCTTACATTTTAAGTGTAGATCGGAGTCGACGCTCGGAAATGGCGCGGTAAGAAGTCAGGCAAAACATGGCGTCGTTCACGCGCAGGGCAACGCCGAATCAAGATCTCATGACGCAAGAATAGCAGATGACGCAAGATCAGTTTTCATGTGGCGATATGATACGGAGTACACAAAAGATATGCAATTCGTGACAGTTGCAACGTTTTCTAGTACCTTCTTTGAAAGAAAATTCTTTAAACCGAATTTTGAGGGTAATTTTCTTTATGTTTACACTTCTGTAGCTACACGAATGTACCTCCAGTTTGTGTTTTGGTCTGGGATTCAGACACGAATGGGAGAAGTTGGCAGCGCTGTGGAGGAGGCTGGAAGAGGGCTGGAAGTGGTTAGGCTGATCGATAGCGGGTACACGTGTGGCTCACGTGCACAAGCCGGGCAGACTGACTGACAGACAGACAGATAGAGGGACCAAACGTTCCTATGACTAAGCCGCAGTCCATGTTGACGTGCAGGATAGCACGGTGAGTGAGCAAAGACCATAAACGACGACGACGATGACGAAGAGGGAGAATAAACGTATGAGAACGCGTGGGGGTGGGGAAAGAGGGCGTTTGTGTCGGTGGTTTTAATCCGTTGGTTTTATTCAGCTGTGAGAGGAATCCACATCCAGAATGAAACTGAGGCCAAACGATTTTATTCACAGACGAAATAACTCAGGGCAAGAAATGGGTTGTTTGGGACGAGGGACGCACTAGAGTTTTTGTGGTTATCTATATTTCTATTTTGCGTTTCTCATTTTTTTTTTATAAGAAATCTTTCCTATTTGTGGTGTTCACTGTATACCTACAGTGTATTTTTGAGTCGTTGTCGTAGACGATATGTCATGTAAGATCTGTTCCCATGTAGCCCAACGAGGGAGGTCTATGGAATGAGAAATTTTTCTCTCATCATAACGTGTGACGGCAGCTAGAATGAACGCACAAGAAAATAACTCCACTGATATAGTTTTAAGCCCTTGAGGGGAGGTCCTTCCTCAGCTGAATAAAGTCGCCTGGTGGTAGCTAATATATAAAAAATAGTATGTCATTCGCCAATACATTTTCCTGCCTGTCGCCAGACGATTTCATTCATCTTCACACGGCCCTTCCCCGTACACTGGGTAGAGCAAGGGTGGAAAAGCCACTGAGCTATGAGGAGGGGACGCTACGGGGTCAGACATGACTCGCTAGATTATTTTCGACCAAGGGAAATCTTTGACGAAGGTTGGTTCATACTCAGGTTCAGGTACACTAATGTAACGTCGCAGGTTTTCAAAACGCGAGGACCTTCTGTATTGATTCTTACTCCGGTTGATACCAGGACAACACCAAGGTCACCGACTTGATCTTCGTCAGTGGTGACGTTCTTTTTGCCAAGTCCTTGGAGGTCCAGGATGCAGACCTCGGGTACACGGGAGGGCAAGACCAATAGGACTCTAGGTCTCCTGACCAAGACCAAGGCCCAGGTGTTTCGAGGCCGGATATCGAGTTCTTGGAAAACTTCACAGACTTTGGTAGCGTCGTGCATTATTGATATTGCCCATAGTGCCATAGACTCGCTTGTCCAGGGTATACGGTGATGTCGATAATTATCATACAGAGAACTATGATCCAAATCTAGTCACTTGAGCTCCCTGCCTTGCTGTACGGCTGTGAGACACGTGTAGGTTGTTGAACTCCATTAGTTTGGAGGAGTTGAGATAAATGCGTCGCTTAGTTTCTTCTATCTATTTGTAAGTCTTGACGGTATCGTAGTTAAGCCTATTCTGTCGCTTGCCATCTACGAAGAAAATCGTGTCGGTTGCCAACACGGTTACAGTTCTATAAATATATTCCTCATGACTAAATATATATACTGTATAGAACTGAGTGTGAGCACCCAGTATAATATATATATATTATATATATATATATATATATATATATATATATATATACATATGTGTATATATATATATATATATATGTTTATATACATATATATATAAATATATATATATATACATATGTATATATATATGTATATACATATACATATGTATATATATATATGTATATATATACATATGTATATATATATGTATATATATATACATATATATATATATATACATATAAAGGAAAAATACATATATACAGGAAGAATCATTATCCTATCGACGTAATGAATAACATATAGTTAATGCTATGTTTTGGTAACATTCCTTGTCTTCCGAGCTTGATGCAGGTGGCCGTGAGGTCAGTCTTTCTGACCGAGGGTCAGATCACACAATAGGAATTCGTTGAAGCTTACCACCATATACCACATTTCACCATGAGCACAAATGCACCAGTACAGACTGAATAAATCATAAACTCAAGGGTAAGCATAAAGACATATAGGTATTGTGTTGCAACACATGGACAGTGGAGATATAATGAAAACTCGTAGAGATATTTCGACGCCTTTGGTACCAAATGTCTTGGAAAGAATTATGGAGCACTGCCGAGATGAAAATGCGTCAAACCAGTGACTGTTGCGTAAAACCTAATCAAAGCCCGTTATCAATATAATTCGTGAACATAAACTCCGACAATGAGGGTATGTGGTGTGCTTCCTTGATGTTGAGCTGACTCACGGTTGTCTCCACACAATAAGGACTCTAGTGAAGGAGACGGTAGGGATGTCCATTGACCTCATGGCTAAAGCAAGTCGACCGATCCTACAAAAAACGGTTTGGAATGGGAAGGGTGTCTGCATGGGGGTTTGCTCGGATAAACATCGGGTCACCCAACGTACGTTCGACATTGATTTTACCAAACGTGTGTTTCAAGTGAACCCAACTTTCGTGCTGATATTCTAAATATAGATGTATCGTTTCAGTTGCCGTGTCTAGGATTTTACAACAGTGACGAATGGCATGCAATCTTAGAAACGGGAAGGAATGCAAGGGACACGTATTGGGAGTGTAAGGGAATGATATTGTACCGCTCCCATACGGCTGACTGTATGGAAAAAAAGTATACACGTTGCTGTCATTCAAACAAGTGTAAAATATACGCCACACATGCTCTTGTTTACTTGTTTGCATTATCGATGGTATTCTTAAAAAAAATATTTCCCTTCCGAGGATTTATATATAAGATTTAGATAAAGAAAGATTTATATAAGGAAATATTTTTTTAAGAATACCATCGTAAGATTCTTACAGTGGTATTCTTAAGAAAAAATCTCTCCCTTCCAAGGATTTATATATAAGATTTATATAAGGAAAGATTTATACAAGGAAAGATTTTTTTTAAGAACAAGCCCCTGGCTTCGCCAGCCCGGCTTCGCCGGGGGGCTTGGCCTGCGGCGCACCTCGCTTCGCTCGCGGGGGGCTACGCCCCACCTTCAAACAAAGGCTATAAAATAAACAACTGTAAATTATTCACCTCTTTTATTTTCGTCATTTTTGTTTTTTAGAAGAACATTTTTATTTAGATTTACGCCCACGTGTTTTTAGTCTATATTTTGGTGGAGTCCCGTAGATCCGCTCGAGTCCTCAAGATCCGCTCGAGTCCCAAATATCCGCTCGAGCCCTCAAGATCCGCTCGAGTCCCAAAGATCCGCTCAAGTCCTCTAGATCCGCTCGAGTCCCAAAGATCCGCTCGAGTCCTCTAGATCCGCTCGAGTCCTCTAGATCCGCTCGAGTCCCGCGACCGCGTATATGCGATTTATACCCTTACAGGGATGGCCCGTGTCACGGGGTCCGTCATTGTAATCTTTTTGCCGGATCCCCGTTCAAATCGGTTTGGGACGTCGTGACATTGAAACATTTTGGAGAATTTTATTTTTTCGTCCCGCTCTCAGCCAATCAGCCGTCTCCGTTGCCGTGACGTCACCGCTCTCGGCCAATCAGTTGTCTCCGTTGCCGTGACGTCATCACTCTCTCAGCCAATCAGCGAGTTGAAACTCACCCAGGAATTTGCAAAGAATATTTTTAGGACAAAGTGTCACCGTAATACCACCTTTCCCCGACGTCCACAGCGTTTTTTAGAAGAATATTTTTATTTAGAAGAAGAAGAAGAAGCAGAAGAAGAACGCGAAGAAGAAGAAGAAGAAGAAGAAGAAGAAGAAGAAGAAGAAGAACGCGAAGAAGAAGAAGAAGAAGAACGCAAAGAAGAAGAAGAAGGAGAAGAAGAACTCAAAGAAGAAGAAGAAGAAGAACGCGAAGAAGAAGAAGAAGAAGAACGCGAAGAAGAAGAACGCGAAGAAGAAGAAGAACGCGAAGAAGAAGAAGAAGAAGAACGCGAAGAAGAAGAAGAAGGAGAAGAAGAAGAAGAAGGAGAGGAAGAGGAAGAAGAAGAAGAAGAAGAAGAAGAAGAAGAAGAAGAAGAAGAAGAACGCGAAGAAGAAGAAGAAAAAGAACGCGAAGAAGAAGACGAAGAAGAAGAAGAAGAAGAAGAAGAAGAAGAAGAAGAAGAAGAAGACGAAGAAGAAGAAGAACGCGAAGACGAAGAAGAAGAAGAAGAACGCGAAGACGAAGAAGAACGCGAAGAAGAAGAACGCGAAGAAGAGGAGGAAGAAGAAGAAGAACGCGAAGAAGAAAAAGAACGCGAAGAAGAAGAAGAACGCGAAGAAGAACGCGAAGAACGCGAAGAAGAAGAAGAACGCGAAGAAGAAGAACGCGAAGAAGAAGAAGAAGAAGAAGAAGAAGAACGCGAAGAAGAAGAAGAAGAAGAAGAAGAAGAAGAAGAAGAAGAAGAAGAAGAAGAAGAAGAAGAAGAAGAAGAAGAGGAAGAATACCACCTGACCCCGTCTTACCCAAGCGCTTTTTCAAGAATATTTTTAGGACAAAGTGTCACCGAAATACCACCAGTCCCCAACTTCCACAGCGTTTTTTTTTTTTAGAAGAATATTTTTATATAGATATAGAAGATAACACCGTAAGACTTTTCTAATGCTAAAAGTGTTTTAACACTGATACAGTCAACTCATACTTCAGTGTTGATGTTTTCGTTGATTCCGAGTACATTTGCCATCGAATTCAACTTAAATTCGTGTTTAATTTTCAGTGCTGGTACTTTTGTTGTCAGGACACTTTTTATCTACTATCTAGTGCATATTTTACGCGAGGAAAGATGCATAACGATGAGGCTAATATTTTTGGTGGAGATTATATTTTCATACAGATTAATCCTATGAGTAGTGATTGGGTTTCTCTTTGGTACAATCATACGAAACTAATTATTTATGGTTAGAGATCATTTCAGCATACGTAAATATGGTGATATTTCATAATATCCGTCAAAAATAAAAATAAACCAATCAAATGATATAAATGAATTGATCACGCCCTTAAGCAATGAACATAGCGAATTCATGGACATGCAACGTTTTTGAGATTTTATCTATTGGAAATCAATCCTACCATTTCTCTGTCGGCTGCCAAATTCCCAAATAACCGTAAATAATTTTCCTCAATCTGTCACTGATGATAGAATTTATGAGTTTTTTTCCACTAACTTCATTTTCGCAAAGAAAAAGTTACAACTGTCAACAATAACTCGCAGTCAAATTGAGCTTTCTACAGCCATATAAATGA
Source organism: Oratosquilla oratoria (assembly GCF_046742065.1). NCBI lineage: Eukaryota > Metazoa > Arthropoda > Malacostraca > Stomatopoda > Squillidae > Oratosquilla > Oratosquilla oratoria. Next base: position 59,961,596 of record NC_134799.1, read on the forward strand.
CAATAGCTAGAGTACCAATTTTACTGGTGCTCAAATTGGCAGCATCTGAATTAAAAAAAAAACAATCCTTAGAATCAGATTAAGCCAAATTGTTCTTCAAATAGGTGACAAATAATCACATTCTCTATCAACAATTTACAGTTCGCTCGTAGTACACTTTTTTTTTTACCTAGTTCAGTTGAAATTTGCAAATAAAAAACTGGAAGGGGGGGAAGGGAGTGCAACCGAGGGAGTGGCCAAAAATCAAGGGGAGCATAACCCCCCCATCTCCCCCCCCAACCTCCCTTGGTACAAAATCCACCAACTGAGACTCCTTATATTCCTCTGGTTCTAGAGGAAAGTTTCCCACATTGAGTGATTCGAGAGCTTCCTTTAGACTCATCGACCTTGACAATGACTTTCCATTCCTGTTGTGTCCATATCAATCTCTCCCCAATGGGTCGACTTTTGTGTCAATGTTGATACAATCCTACCCTTGGCCTATGTTTGGTCTACCTTCCCTCCACTATTATCTTTGGAGAGTTGTTGTTGGTATTATAATTCTTATTCTTATCACCATGATTATGATTATCATACTTAGTTAAATTATCATCATAATTGTTATTTCTGTTTCTGGCTGAGCGGGTTAGGGCGTCATTACTTGCGGCGAAGGTCGAGGGGATGGCGGTTCGAATCCTGCCACCGGCGAAGCTGAACCAAGGGCATGGTTAATTAAATTCCACGCTAAAAAGTCGTCTGTGAGGGGCACCGTTCTAGCCTTCCGATAGTGAGGAGTTTGTGACGTTAAACAATATCATCTGTTTTGTATCCTCATTGATTTCCACCAATGCGATTACTAGTCGAATGAAGCCAATATGAAGTCGATTTCACGTGAATCTGACTAATTAACTTATTTACTGTTGAAATAAAGCAACCTGGATGGAAGCAGCACAGGACTGAAGGGCATGGAGAGGATTACTGTTGGCGGACCAGAATCTACCTGAGGTTCAAGATCCATCGGAATAAATAGTAAGTAACCGCTGGAAGAATAGCTATCAAATGTCAAACGATTATGTATACTTTAAATTAAAGAGTCTACTCATCCAGCAACTTTAGCCATGTAAATCTGAGCAAAGCTAATTCTTCTTCCGGTAATTCTTGCCAGAAAATTATGACCACCTGAACCATTGACGCGAGCCAAATCATTTGGAATTTTGTTTGCGAATGAATGCCTATAAGCTAGCGTTTCTCAACCTCTTTACCCTTGTGTAACCTTTGAAATAAATTGCATGATGTCTCAAGGAACCCCTGCACGAAAAAAAAAAAAAATCTTTCTCATTTTATTTTCATCGTAATAATAGGTTAGATAGGATGATGTCTATATTACATTATTACAATAACCAAGAATATGTCGTGCGTGTTTAATTATTTATATTACGTATATGAAATTAGATAGAAAATCAAAAGTGCATTAGCTTATCTCACTTGTTCTCGCGGAACCCTTAGGGACCTTTTGCGGAACCTTAAGGGTTCCGGGAAACCCTGGTTGAGAAACGCTGCTTTAGGCGTTCGTTACTCGACGCTAAGATCCCCTCATTCGACTAATGTCGACAAAACGTAGACACGGTCAACCCTCTCGACTAGAAAGCAAATCGACCTTGGCCTTGAACGAGTCGCCTCTGCTAAATAAAACAGCTCTTCCTTAATGAGGTTTACTTCTTTTAATTCTGACCAAAGACAGATGATTTTATTCCGCTTTATGGTTACCACTCCTTCGCCAGGAAAAATATCTAATCCCATGTCGAAGGTATCTAAACCCAAATATAAAGGATCTAAACCCCCTTTCGAAGGAATCTAAACCCATGTCGGAAGGACTTAAACTCATGTCGGAAGAATCTGAGCCCAATTATAAAGGATCTGATCCCATATCGAAGGGTATCTAAACACATCTCAAACGGACTTAAACCCCTTCTATGCTTCCGGCATCAAAGATACTTGGTGATGACATACGGTCTCTGGATATTTGGTTTTGCTGATCGTCGGCAGGCGAAGTGACATTAACCTGTCTGAGGGAGACCGTGCACGGTACGATTTGGTCTTGAGGCCTGGTCGAATCTGACAAGATCATGGATGTTGGTTAGGCAAACCAAAATACGTACATACACGATCTAATCTGGTCGGATCCGACCAGATCTGTTCATACACGGTACGATTTGGTCTTGAGGCCTGGTCGAATCTGACAAGATCATGGATGTTGGTTGGACAAACCAAAAACGTACATACACGATCTAATCTGGTCGGATCCGACCAGATCTGTTCATACACGGTACGATTTGATCTTGAGGCCTGGTCGAATCTGACAAGATCATGGATATTGGTCAGGCAAACCAAAATCAGTACATACACGACCTAATCTGGTCGGATCCGACCAGATCTGTTCATACACGGTACGATTTGGTCTTGAGGCCTGGTCGAATCTGACAAGATCATGGATGTTGGTTGGACAAACCAAAAACGTACATACACGATCTAATCTGGTCGAATCCGACCTGATCTGTTCATACACGGTACGATTTGATCTTGAGACCTGGTCGAATCTGACAAGATCATGGATGTTGGTCAGGCAAACCAAAATCAGTACATACACGACCTAATCTGGTCGGATCCGACCAGGTCTGTTCATACACGGTACGATTTGGTCTTGAGGCCTGGTCGAATCTGACAAGATCATGGATGTTGGTTAGGCAAACCAAAATACGTACATACACGATCTAATCTGGTCGGATCCGACCAGATCTGTCCGGCGGCCTCAAGACCAGATCGCACCGTGGATGGGGTCACTAATGCTATACGATCTCATTCCACTGATGAACACCTAAGCAAGATGATGTAATGGTTGCCATTTATTTTATGTTATTTGTTTATTTGTTTGTTATTATTTGTCTATTTATCATTACTTGCTTGATTTTAATTCATTATTAGTTATATGTAAGTTTATTATTATTTACTATTTATCTGTTTGTTTATTATTCAATTATACCTATGCATTTATTCATTTTATTCATTATCATCTATATTATCATAATTTCAATTATTTATTTATTTATCATTATTATATATATTTTTTCGCATCCGACCTAGTTATGGACCAAAAGGTCTCATGTTGGCATGCTCCGCCTTTGTAATCCTTTGTCACAACGATGAAGGCTTCAGTGGGCCAAGTTACGAAGGTCGATGTGACCTTAATCGAGAGTCACCTCTGGTCACGTGATCACTTCTGAAATACGGGCAAGCCGTTGCGAGCCAAGAGTTATCACACTGAGCTATCTCTCCACCAACCTCCAATTAATCGGCGATACCGTCAACACTTTTTTTTCGCCGTAAAATCGCCAATGTGATTTCTCAACAATTTACGTAAAATGTCATTTGGTATTATGCTGGAGGGAAATATATTTTTATTCCAGCATTATCAGACCCCTTCACGAGAGCTACGGACTGCAAATCTGCTTCAAAAGACGGATGGAAATTAGTCTCTTAAGAGTTGCTCGTGTCTCCCCGAAAACGGCGGGATGGAGAGGGGATCTGCATGGGAGATGGCCAACGGAGTTGAAGAAAAGGGAGTGTGGTTGTGCAGCGACCTCCCCTCCTTCTCTCTCTCTCTCTCTCTCTCTCTCTCTCTCTCTCTCTCTCTCTCTCTCTCCTGCTCCATTGGTGTAATTATTACTTCATGGGTCTGGAGAGAGAGAGAGAGAGAGAGAGAGAGAGAGAGAGAGAGAGAGAGAGAGAGAGAGAGAGAGAGAGAGAGAGAGAGAGAGAGAGAGAGAGAGAGAGAGAGAGAGAGAGAGATAGATAGAGATAGATAAATAGATAGAGAGAGAGGGGAGAGGAGGTAGAGTGTGAGATATATATATATATATATATATATATATATATATATATATATAGATATAGATAAATAGAGAGATAGATAGAGAGAGAGAGGGGGAAGAGGAGGTAGAGGTAGAGAGAGAGAGAGAGAGAGAGAGAGAGAGAGAGAGAGAGAGAGAGAGAGATAAATAGAGAGATAGAGAGAGAGGGGAGAGGAGGTAGAGTGTGATATATATATATATATATATATATATATATATATATATATATATATATATATATATATATATATATATATATATGTATATATATATATATATATATATATAGATATAGATAAATAGAGAGATAGATAGAGAGAGGGGGAAGAGGAGGTAGAGGTAGAGAGAGAGAGAGAGAGAGAGAGAGAGAGAGAGAGAGAGAGAGAGAGAGAGAGAGAGAGAGAGAGAGAGAGAGAGAGAGAGAGAGAGAGAGAGAGAGAGAGAGAGAGAGAGAGGGGGGAACTAAAAGACAAAACGAACACAAGCACACATACACACTCATAATACACTGACTGGGGGTTACAAAGACTGACATACACACAGAAAATGACCTCACCGAAATACGGAAATTGACTGACATTTATAACCAGAGGAAAAAACAGACAAACGAAGAGAGAGAATGACAGACAGGCATGTAGGTCGAAGAGAAGCTGGAGAAAGGGAAGGAGAGAAGAGAAGAGAAAAGAAGAGAAGAGAGAAGAGAGGAGAAAGGAACAGACAGAGGGCGAAGGAGGGATAGGGGGGGGTGGCACATACCAGTTATATTATTACTCAACAACCGCCCTCATCCGCCCATCCCCTCCGGAGGTTCGTGGTGCCACACTGTGCCAAAGGCATGGGACTCTCCCTTGCTTCACCGGCCGGCTGGCTGGCTGGCTGGCTGGCACCTAACTGTGCCACCACCAGATCACGTGATTGTCCATTTTCTTCTGACTGCAATCAATAATTATCTGGTGGTACTGGTTCAACCTGCATCACTACAACTCTCTTGGTGCCAAATTGTCTTTGAGTATCGTTCTTTGAGCACAAACGAAAGGGAACAGGAGGTATTAATGTTTCAAATAAATCTGGCAAGGAGAGTGAAGACATCCCACGGACAGAAAAGGGGACAAAGGTAGAGGTCACGGTATGGTACAAACGTTATTGGCGGAGTTTCTAAACTTCCTGTTACTAAAGCTCTCTATAGACATTTGTGTCATTGATATGTTTTCATTCAATTATGAACGTTTATTCACGTTAAGATTATAAGTAAGCACATCCAAATAACGCTTACACTGACTCACACGTGAGTATGAGCACACATAATGAAGAATACAAACAAGATAGAATACAGAGAACATCGACCAAATTGGTTCCTAGCTTTGCGAAGAGCACCAGATCTGTCATCATTGAAAGAGGTGACAATATAGTGTTAAGGTCTCTATAATCATGAAGTAGATAGAATTGACACAGAAAATATTTTGGTGTAGGACCGGACAGCGCTCCGAGGTCATAGGAACACATTGAAAACGACCATGTATCTAAGAGATAGGAAAGAAAGAAAGAATCCTGGAATAGATTAGAAGACAGCTCAAGCAAAGACTACAAGTGATTTTAAAACTAGGAATGATAGTTGGAGAAAAAGCGAAAGGGATGGGTATACAGACTCCCCGTTTTTCCAGCTGAAAATATGAAATACGGACCGGACGAGGCCGGTTGTGCCTGGCACTACTGAGAAGTGATTTTGCATTTAATTCTCTTTACACACGTTCACCTCATTTTCACAGCTGTGAGGCAGAGGTCAAAACGAATTTTATTTTTATGTTTCCTTTTTGATTCAAGTTTGCAACAGGTGCTTTCATCCAAAAACAGAACCCGCAACCAGACCGCCACATTCGGGTTGTTAACCCATTCAAATCCGATGACAAGATGTCTTGTCATTTGGTCAAATAAAACAAAAAATCATAAAACACCAAAATGTTTGATCAAACACCAGAAAAATATGACGTCAGTCCTCGCTTCGCTGCGAGCGAAGCGAGGATTGACGTCATATTTTTCTGGTGTTTGATCAAACATTTTGGTGTTTTATGATTTTTTGTTTTATTTGACCAAATGACAAGACATCTTGTCATCGGAGTTGAATGCGTTAATACACGCGCTCATAAGAGCGGATTTCCAAAGATCCAGTAAACGCGCAGCCATCAAGCATCGGCAGAACGTCGTAGTCGTCATTGTATTTACAAAATAGCACCTTAGAATTGATAATAGCGCACACACTCGCGGTTTCTATTGAAAAGTATCGCAGAATCTAATTAAATCTGATGACACAAAAATTGCCGGTAAAGTAACAACCACCAAAGAGAAAGAAACTCTACAATCCGATCTAGATAAATTATCAAGATGGGCTAGCAAGTGGCAAATGAAATTTAACGTTAACAAATGTAAAGTTATGCACATTGGAGGTAACAATGATCACATCCAATACCAAATGAATGGCGAAATACTGGATTCAGTAACTAAAGAAAAAGATCTAGGAGTTTTAATATCAAATGATTTGAGGCCAAGTCAACATTGCTCAGAAGTTGTTAAAACAGCAAACAAATTAGTTGGCTTCATCGGAAGAATCTTCGAAAATAAATCAGAAAAAATATTGCTAAACCTCTATAACTCCTTGGTTCGTCCCCATCTAGAATATTGTGTACAATTTTGGTCCCCATACTACCAGAAAGATATTAACAAACTAGAAAGAGTACAACGGAGAGTGACCAAAATGATACAAAGGCTGAGAAATCTGCCGTATGAAGAAAGACTAAAAAATCTAAACTTATTCTCCCTCTCAAAAAGAAGAATGCGAGGAGATTTGATTGAGGTTTTTAAAATGTTCAAAGGCTTTGACAACATTAATGTCAAAGATTACTTCTTATTAGACCAATCAAATACAAGAAGACGCCACGATTTCAAAGTAATTGGCAAAAGATTCTCTACGAACGAAAGCACTTCTTCTTTAACCGGGTTGTTAACGTGTGGAATTCGTTACCTCCCACTGTCGTCGAAAGTAACACGATAACAACATTTAAAAATCGCTTAGACAAATACTTGGAATCTAATCCGCAGATAAAATATTATCCTTTGCAATAAAAGATATGACAACCAGACATTTAATCACAATTGGATTAATTGGATAGGATAGTGATAGCAGTAGTGTTAGTTCATCTTCTATCACCTAGTTGCCCTGTTTCCTTAACTGTAGTGTAGTTTAGTTAACACAAACAGCCTCGTTAGGGCCAGTAGGCCTGCTGTTGTTTGTTCTTCCTTTGTGTTCCTTTGAGTTCGTTCATTATCCGTCCGGCCATATATGTTTGAGTCCATAATACGACGCCAAACGTCAAAAGATGATCAGGAAATTATTGAACATTCTTGACGATGACGATGAAAATGGGAAGCCCGACCAGAGTAGTAAAGAAAACGGGGAGGAACAGGATCAGGAAGAGGAAAACCTGGGACACAGGGCAAAAACAATAGGAAATAGGAAATACCTAAGACAAAACTAGATCATCTTATGAGTCATGCTAACCTAATCAATGAATTAGTGATGTGGCTATAGGCTTAACCATGACTTTACTCACCCCCCTGGCTGGGGCAGGGGGTGAGGGTGGGTGAATGGATCTGGGGAATAGCCAGTCAAGACAGTCTCAGTCTCATAGGCATAGGCCAACAACACGGACCATAATTTAGTAGTATTGAGACAGTCACACTCAACTCCATGGTCTATCATAGGGCCCAGGGCTAAGCATGTCATTTGTAGGCCGTCATGCACATTTTGTGAAAGCACACATATGAATATTCGATAAAATATACAACACCAATAAATTCACAACTGGGCGCAAAGACAACGAATTCATTAGACATGCACACATTATGAACACAACCTAATCTTTTCACGAATCTTCATACTGTATACTGTACATGTCTAATGGATTCGTTATCTGTGCGTCCAATTGGTTTATTATTGGGGCTGCACATTTTATGAATATTCATAATATGTGCAGATTCACAAAATGTGCGGTCCATAGGGTTCTCGTGTGTGCGGAACGTTCCCTAAGTTACTCTTCAGGATCAGGAACTAGACCATGAGAGATAGAAAGTAGGCTTCTGCTACCTCGGAAATAACTGAAAAAATTGCGTTTTTATGTAGCCCTCTTAAAAAAAAAAAAAAAAAAACTTACATGAACGCATGAAGCTGAATTTGGCATACAGTCTTGCATAAGGGATATTTTCAACTAAATTCATAATTCTGAGATATATAATCAATGAGAAAGACATTGTGTCAATGGGTCAAATTGGACTATTAGATGATGTAGCCAGTTTAAATCGATGACCAAAAAAGTTATATATATATATATATATATATATATATATATATATATATGTATATATATATATATAATATATATAAATACATATAATTATATAAGAAAAAATACTTGTCTGTGTAATATGCCTTGTTGAATATCCTGCAGTCATAAGAACATGAGATTGAAGGAGACTACAGGAGCCCATCAGGCCTATACTAGGCAGTTTCATGTTCATTACCATCTAATCCCCATCCATAAAATTGTCTGACATTTTCTTAAAACAACCGATAGTTTCAGCGCTCACTAACTACCTGGTTACTAAGTCTATTCTATTCGTTGACCACTCTATTGGTCCACCAATTCTTGCCTATTTCCTTCTTAAATCTAAATTTGTCCAATTCAAATCCACTACTGAGAGTCCTACCCTGTTGTCTTAATATGATAACCTTGTCTGCATCCCCCTTGTTAAAGTCCTTGATCCACTTGAACACCTCTACTAGATCACCCTGTACTCTGCGTCTTTCCAGTGTAGATTAAGGTGTTTAAGCCTGTTCTCGTGAGGTAAAGTTCTGAGCCCATATATCATTTTGGTCATTCTCCTCTGTACTGATTCTAGTAAACTGATATTCGCATGAAAGCGGAAGTCGCCGACAAGTTTATCGAAGTGAACAACAAATGTGATGACGGAGCCTCTATAACAGGGGTTCTCATTAGGGGTGAAATTCACCCCCAGGGGGGAATTTAGGATTTTCTGGGGGTGAATTGTGACCACAATAAGTTTACGGGGTAAGGAAAGCAATTATAGGTTTTGGCCTACCTGGCCTGTCACCTGGGCTGGAATTATACCAATGCTGACCCAAGTTAATCTTATGATTAGAAAAAATAAAAGGATTTTAGTAATATTTGCATATTATTTAGAATGCACATTTTGAAACAAACTATCTTGGAAAGGGGGGGGGGAATGACACTCTGACAAATGACGTTTCGCTTGGCACAGCTTTTCCAAGTACTTAGTCGTAATACACACGACAGATTAAATAAAAACCTAAGCAAGATGCTGTAATGATTATCGTTTATTTCATATTATTTGTTTTTGTTTTGTTATCATTTGTCTGTTTGATTCTCATTTATTATTAGTTATGTGTCAATTTATTATTATTTACTATTTACCTGTTTGTTTATTATTTAACTATACCTATGCATTTATCTATGTATTTTATTTGATAATTACATTATCATAGTTTTTGTTTATTTATCTATTATTATTATTATTTTTTTTCGCATCCGACCTAGATATGGACCAAAAGGTCTCGTGCCGGCATGCTCCGCCTTTGTAATAAGAGGAACGGAGGGAGGGAGAGAGGGAACACTGAATACTAGGAAAGGTCCACCTTCTCCTTAACCTTTCGTAGTATTCAGGGAGCCCCTCCCTTACTCTTATCTAATCACAGTCATGTGTACGTCGAGACTGTACAAATTCAAACCAGGCTTAATGACCATCTTATGAAAAAAAAATTACGACTATGTACTTGAAAGGGATGCAACAAGCGAGACGTCCTACTAATAAAAGCTTCGTCCATATATTCAGGTGTTTATTTCCATAGAATTAATATCCATTGTATGGGACGGAGACTAAAACTACCGCATTAGTCAAGGATGGATCTAACCACAGATCGAATTTGATAACTATCTCTGCACTTTTATTCGTAACAGTCCTAGCATAAAACCTTATGCTCGTTAGCTCTATTCCTGGGACTAATGCACTTTCCTGGATTTAAGGTTAGGACTCACTAGCACTCCCAAGTCTCTTACGCTCTCATTTTTCTGTAAAAATGTGTTATCTAAGGTATACCTGCTTTCTGGGTTGTGTAAACCTACATTTAACACACTGCACTTTGAGATACTGAAGTCCATTTGCCATTTCACCATGTGAACAATTTGTCAAGATCTTCCTGCAGTATCTTGATGTCTTCTCCTGACCTACTTTGGCGTCCGCAAACTTACTAACATCAGTACTAGTCCCATTGTCCAAGTCTTTTGTAAACATAATAAGGGACCCAAAACCAAGCCCTGGGGAACTCCACTAGTAACATTCCCCCATTTGGATTTTACGCCGCTGTTTTCTGACACTGATCCAAGTGGAGTACTCCACTGATTCAAATAATTTTCATCCTCAGCCAAGGGCTTTGACTTTATTTAGTAGCCCCTGGTGGGGCACCTCGAACTCTTTGCTGTCAAGGTAAACAACATTGTGGCTATCATTGTTATCTGAGGCCTTGTAGATATTAATGTAAATAGAAAACTAATTAGACATGACTTTAGTGAACCCATGATTTCGAATCAAATTATCTCTCGATGTGAGCATCTATTAGCGATTATCGAGGGAGGGTGGGACGTTTATACTTTCCAAAGGAACCTTCTACATTATTTTTTTTTGTATTTATTTATCTTAGGATACTATATATTACAAGGGAGGATTCCAAAACATCAGGTGTTGGAAGCTTAGACGATGTGGAAGTTCAAATTATTGACATTGTTGATAGATTCCTTAACAGTTTTTACACTCGACAGCTACACATTAGATCATAATTAAAAAAAAAAAAAAAAATTCTCACAACTATTCAATAGATTCATTGTTTAACAATGGCGTGTGAATAGCGATGTTTGACTACTCAATCGTCACACTTCCGAAGATTTCCTAAACTGTGTTCCAAGTACGGACGGTTTTCTCATAGTTGAAAAATGGTGTTTTTATTGCCAAAATTCAAGTTAAATTACAAAAATATTGAGATTACGTACTACATGTATAGTAAATGAGTATTACATATACAATAAAGTAGAGTTACGTATACAATAAATATATGCAATAACTAAGTAAGAAAGGAATCACTACAAGAATGGTTGGAAAAGCTCTTTTAATTACTCTGACCTGACGCTTGTGTTTATTCATTCAAGATTTGGAGGAGTGTCATTGTTGTGCGAGAGGCTGTAGCGGAGTATTGCACATGCCAGGCATTCTAGTGGTTTATGTAGGAGTTTACAAAGGATTACAAAGGGGGAGCATGCCGACAGGAGACCTTTTGGTCCATAACTAGGTCAGATGCGAAAAAAATATATATAATAATGATAAATAAATAAGAATTAAAATATGAATAATAAAATAAATAAATGCATAGGTATAGTTAAATAATAAACAAACAGGTAAATAGTAAATAATAATAAATTGACAGGTAACTAATAATAAATGAGAATCAAACAAATAATAAACAGACAAATAATAACAAACAAATAATATAAAATAAATGGCAGTCCTTACAGGTATCTTAACGAATCTTAAAGCTTCGAACTGAACTACATTGCATTGCCTCTGCAGGAAGTTTATTCCATTCATTAACTACACGGTTGACGAAGTTGTTCCTGCCCACTTCCAAATCAAATCTATTTCCTGACAGTTTGAGACCATTATTAATTTCTTGTCGGATTTTCATTCATTGTGAAAATTTTGTCACTTTTGATGTTGACAATTTCCTTTAGAAGGGAGGATCTTTCTCTGTCATGAGGAAGGTGGCCATGTTAGGTGGTAACGTAATGTCCTAGCGTACTAGTGCATTTTCAAAACGTCGGTTACACTGACGTAACTACGTAACTACGGATGCATTTTTTTTATCGTTATTACTTTTGAGATAGCTTGATGGGTATTCCCATTGTCTTCGTCTCATACTTGGCATTACGTATCGGAAGGCTGGGAAGTAATTTGCTACTGGTATTGGAGTGAGGGCAACGTTTACGGGATGCGAACATGACATCTGAAGCGATTGGTGCTATGGATGATCGGCAAGTAGATTTTGTATACCAGTGGATTTGAGGATGGAAACTGCTTGCAGAGCACTTCGTGAATTTAAGATTCTTATAAAGGATACAGAGCGGCGAGGATGATGAAGCAATGGCGATCGGAAGGTCGGAAGGTTCCATATCCTGTTTCAGTTGTGGACCTTTCTGTGTGAAACCTTCATGCTTGGAAGGGAGCCGTTAGTGTACATGTTTGCAACAATTGAATGGGTGACTAGGAGAGATTCCTGTCGGGTGCGTTTCATTTATGTACTTATACACACACACACACACACACACACACATATATATATATATATATATATATATATATATATATGCAAGTAATCACATTACCGTGATACAAAAATGCAAAATAACCACAGAAGGGAAACTTGTAGATAGTAAGTACTTTCGTTAGTCTGAAGATGTATACGAAAGTACTTACTGTCTACAAGTTTCCCTTGTCCTGTGGTTATATATATACATGTATTGTTTTTCTGGGGGGTGGGCAGTTGGGAACTTTGTTGGCTATTTCCAGTGTGGATAACTGACCTACCATTCTTTTGCCATATGGATGGGCATTATGTGGGTGTTCGTCGAATTCTTGATGGGTTGTACAGCTTTATGGTGTGGGAGATTCGGTTGATGGGAATACTCTTGATGCGGTAGAGATATTCTTGTAATGTCAGGTACGCATTGAATGTCCAGCTGGGGGGGGGGAGGGAAAGGGTACTCCGCTTTTTGAACAGCAGCTTTCCAGCGGTGCTGCGAAAAGCACATTTGCCGTGGCGTAGGCCGGAGCGTACAGGGCAAGTAAGCGCTGAAACTATCAGTTGTTTTAAGAAACTATTAGACAACTTTATGGATGGGGATGACAGGTGGTGATGGATACGGAGCTGCCTAGTGTAGGCCTTATGGTCTCTTGCAGTCTCCTTCATTCTTATGTAATAGGGTAGTCAACGAATGGAATATATTTAGTAACCATGTAGTGAGCGCTGAAATTATCAGTTGTTTTAAGAAACGGTTAGACAGCTTTATGGATGGGGATGGCAGGTGGTGATGAATACGGAGCTGCCTAGTGTAGGCCTTATGGTCTCTTGCAGTCTCCTTCATTCTTATGTTCTTATGTAATAGGAGGGCTGAGGACGTGGCGGAGCAAGTTTGATGTTTAGTCGGTAGTTTTATTACGGACTGTAATTTACCAGCAATTTTGGGCAAATTCTTGCCACTGTTGTGTTATCTTCCAGTTCATATGTTGGTCGAGTTAGCTGGGAACATTCATAACAGGTCTGCCATTACGTTACCACATGGATGGGGTTAAATGATTACTTATTAAATCTTGATGAGTATCTAAGGTTGCAATGATGTGGAAGATTGGGTCGGTACGGGTACTCTTGTTGTGGAGAGTGATTTTCATGTCAAGAACCTGTTGAGATCGGGGGTGGATAGTCAACTTCCTTAGTACAAACTTTTTAGTTGTTTGAAGTAGGGTCCAATAGTCTGTTGTTGAAAATTAGGCCCATAAATCAAGTCTGTTGTACTTTGTTGTATTGGTGGAGTATCTTTTGCAGCAATGTCGACTACAGAAGTACATGGGAACTGATTTTGAGATGGAGAAGCTAAATCATAGTTCTTCTTTCCTGCGCAATGAGATTGTGGCGTTTTAGAGGCCATTTGGTAGGAACAGGGTAAATTCTGACGTAGCACAGGGCTAAGTCGTTTACCAATCTATTTCTGGGTGGATTTCTTACGTCACCTATTACTAGGGTGAAGATAAGAACACTGAAGACGCTTCCTTGTGGTTATATGATGTTGGGTATGTGGTGAGGATAGGGTGTGCGCTTGCAATATTCTATGGGCTAAGAACTGGGAAACGAGAGTGAACATTACTTCTTAAAATCCTCAGAGGCAAAGTTTATGGATGTTCCGTCATTTCCAGGCAATGCCATGTATAGGAAAAAAAAAAAAAAAAAAAAAAAAAAAAAAAAAAATCGTTTGCATTGGGTCGTCTGCAATGTGGTCACTTTGTAATCCTTTATGAAATTGAAGAGGAGATATGGGACAGTATGGTCCCAGTTCCCACAACACCTTTATTAAGAATTTAATGACCTTTATAAATGCGACTGGGCATTGTTGTTTGGAGAGCTTTCGTTTTTCCCAGGTTTGGGGAAGGCAATTGGAATTGTTCCTCTCTAGGCAGATGGTTGAAAACGTTTATATAAAGGATGTTGCGTTTGGGTGTAGGTAGCTGTATCATGTCATATTTCATATCATCTGTTCCCGAAACGTGGTATTCCACTTTTATGAGTGGACAGTTTTAATCTTGGGATGTAAAGTACAGGGTTAGCTCCAACTCGAAGGTAGGCTTTTGGGGGAATGAATGTTGATCCACGATATATGTGGCTACAGTCTAGAGGTTCCCAACCGGTGTGCCGCGGAACCAGTGAGTGCCGCGAGATCAACTGAGGATGCCGCCAAAATTGAGGGCAAAAATAATTTTCGTACTACCGACTCTGTAATCCATTTTTGTTCATTAAAGCAGCATCAGTGTAAAGATGAGTGCTTTCATATTATCCAGGGACAAAAAAAAAAAAAAAAAAAAAAACCGCTTAACGAGCCTATGCCTGATGCGAAGGCTCTTTTCTACCAAGCTAGCCGCGATTCACGAGTTCTTTGTGACTCGTGGCTACCAAGTTCCTGTCTGTTTCTCGGCCAGTGTTGCCACTGCTTGAGAATTTCTCATAAATCTTGGATCTTTTTTTTTTTTACTTCGACCTTGGAGTCGATTTTTTTCCCTTTAAAATCCAGCAAATTTTGCAGCTTTCAAGTAATTCAGCTTATGAGTGCATGGAAAATACCCAGTATAACACCCGCAGCAAATTCAATCATAAAACCATGATTATGTGTTATTTTGGATTATTCTAACACTTTTCTTCTATGGCATTTCCCTACTAAATGCAGCTTTTTCGCGTTATGCCTATTTTCTTTCTAGCCAATCATATGTAACCATAAGTGTCATGCGACTGCCAATCGACGTTTATCCTGCGGGGTTGCGATTCCCGCTTTAAGTTTGAACAATGGCTATAATGCTAGGTTATGCATGCGTGGGATTGGATAGGCTAGATTAGGTTAATTTGGTAAGGTTAGTTACCCACTCACCTTTTACTTCCCCACCTAAAAACCCCAGATTCCCAGCTACCAAAATTGTGAAGGGGGTAGGCGGCATATCTCGAAAACTAGACATTTCTGGCAACAAATTCATAGTACTAGAAAAGTCGTAGATTCGTCCACAATGGTGTAAAACCCCCGTTTCTATTTCGAAAAATTGATTATTTAACCGGTATAATTGTAGGAAGGGGGGGGGGGTACGTAACTGGAAAACGCGACATTTCGACGAAAATACCATAGGTCTTAGAATTGTCCAAAACAAGACATGTTTTTGTAATAAAACTGTCTGCGGGTGCAATTCTGGATATTTTCCAACCATACTGTAATAATTGTATTGTGGTAACTAAGTGGATCATGAAACAATTGTAAACGAAACAAATGTTAATGTGGTAATTGATTAGTGATGAAATAATGCCATAGGTTTGTTATGTAAGTTCATTATGAAGCCAAATGTTAATGTGGTAATTGATTAGTGATGAAATGTCATAGATTACTTTATTATATATGTCCAGTATGAAACCAAATGTTAATGTGGTAATTGATTTGTGATGAAATAATGTCATAGATTAGTTTGTTATATACGTTCAGTATGAAGCCAAATGTTAATGTGGTAAAAGAATTGTGATGAAATAATGCCATAGATCAGTTTGTTATGTACGTTCAGTATGAAGCCAGTGATGAGAGCTGGACACGTATCATACGTATAGGGAATGAACGTTCTGTTCGTGCTACCGGGGAGCTCGGTTATCAGCCTGTGTTTAGCACTCGTTCTGCCAGCATCTTAATGTCACTTGTGATCGTACATTTTCCAAATTTGTGTTCGGATCCATTTGTGAATTTTTTCAGTAAAAAGACTTTTGCAAGAATGTTCCCCGAAGGAAAAAAAAAAAAAAAAAAAGACAAATCACTGTTCAAGTGAAACGTGAAATCACTGTGGACAAGTGCGAGTGTGGCTGACCTTGCACGCACATACAATCGGACATCAAGAATTTGCGTTATCCTCAAGAATAAGGACAATATTAAGGCGACAGATGCTTCAAAGGGAGTGACAGGAATATCTATGCAACAGCCACATATTCTTGACAATGTTGAAAGGTTGCTTCTCATATGGATCAACGAGAAGCAAATGCAAGGTGACACTATTAATGAGAGCATCATTTATGAGACCGTGAAAATAATTTTTGATGGCCTCGCTAAGAAAATGCCAGAAGCAGCAATGGACAAAGAAGCATTCAAGGCAAGCCGTGGGCAGTTAAAAAAAAAAAAAAAAAAACATGGTGTTGTGAGGCATAGCAAAGCAGCAAGCTCTGACACAAAGGCAGCAAAGAAAAGAACTTCATCTGTGACTTTAGGAAGCTTGTGGATTCCAAGGGTTACCTGCTGCTGCAGGTTTTTAATTGGGACGAGACTGGTCTTTTCTGGAAGATACCAAGGCAAACCTATATAACAGTAGAGAAGGCATTGCCTGGTCACAAGCCAATGAAAGACCATCTCATGCTGTTTTGTACCAATGTAAGTGGCAATTTGAAAGTGAAACTGCTGCTCATTTACCTTTCAGTAAATCCAAAAGCGTTCAAAAGTGTAAAGTCCAGAAGAACAGACTAAGTGTGATGTGAAGGTCCAACAGCAAGGCTTTGGCGACACATGACCTATTTACTGATTGGATCAATGGGGTGTTTGGCCTCTCCGTGAAAAAATATTTGCTCGAGATGAATCTGCCGCTTCATGTCTTGCTTGTTATAGACAACGCTGCCCATCCTTCAAGTCTAGATGATGACATCCTTGATGAATTTCGATTCATCTTGATCCAGTTCCTGCCTCCCAACACTACTCCTTTACTTCAGCCCATGGACCAGCAGGTCATCTCAAACTTTAGGAAGCCCTACACTAATGCACTCTTTGAGCATTGTTTTGAGTTGACTGAGGGAACCAATTGTGACTCAGACAAGTTTGGAACGACCACTTCCACATCGTTGCCTGCCTCAAGATGACTTACAAGGTATGGGAGGGGGTCACCAAGAGAACTTTTATTTTGGCTTGGAAGAAGGTTTGTGGAGCCTGTAGTTGATGTGATTGTGTCTCTGGCCAAGACTATGGGGCTGGAGGTGGATAATAATGACATCGACGAGCTTGTGGAAGAGCATAGACAGGAGTTGACCACTTAAGAGCTTGTGAAGTTGTATCCTGTTTCACAGCAAGTTGTGGAGGAAATTTTGTCAGGGGAGGAGGAGGTAACAGCCTCAGCAGAGCAACAACCTTTCAGTACAATACGGGAATGCTTGAAGCATGGGAAACTGTTCCATCATACATTGAAAAGTATCACTTATAAAGCAGTGGCTATGTGCACTACAAATTCAATAATAATGCTGTCACATTTTTGCCAAAATTTGAAGCATAAATAAAAACAAATTTCTCTATACATCTTTCTAGTGAAAAAGGATTCTAAATTAAGTGTTAATTGTGCCAATGTTTCTAAAGATTTCAAGATAGTGAATTAGTTTAGACTATCATAGCAGTGAGAAGAGGAATCTCCCTTGATGGAAGATTATCCTCGATAATCCTCCCCCTTGCATCAGGAACTACCATTTTTTTTTTTTTTTTTTTATATAAATTACAAAGGTATTTATATCTATTGTCCTAATTATTTATTCTTTCCCAGGTTCATTTACTGTGCATTAAAATCTTCCATTTTAGAACTATTTTAGATATTACAAGTTATTTTTGGGTATTTTTTCTTAAGCATGGAATGTATCATATTTCAGATTGATTCCTGTGGGAAAAATTGTTTTGCTTAATGAGTGTTTTGGATTATGAGTAAGATTCGGGAATGAATTATACTAATTAAGTGAGGTTACACTGTACATACATTTGGAGAAAGGAATCTTGGTTGACAATTTGGATTTTGAGAAGGAAATCCTGTGTTTCCAACCTACAAATTATTTTATTCAAGAGTGGTAGACATATTGCATGAGAAAAGATGGGTGGACTGTGTATATCTAGACTTGGGAAAGGGATTACACCAAGTGCAACACAAATGACCGATATGGAAGTTGGAAAAGGTAGGAAGTAGTGTATATATTGAAATGGGTTCACTTTAGAAAAGACAAACTTTTGAGAACAGTGGTGAAAGAGGAAAAGTTGGACTAGAGAGGAGTGACTAGTAGAGTACCACAGGGCTCAGTACTGGCACCCATAATGTTCCTATTGTACATATATGATAGCCTTTAATTACATGAAAAAGGACACTGGAAAAAAGTTACTGAAAATCTGTTTTGTCTTAGACTAGAATATGCAGCAATGGTGTAGTCACCAACCTCAAGAAAAATATAAGGAAATTAGTGAGAATGCAAAGGGTGGCAACCATGAAAATCCCATGTCCAAGTGACACAATATATGAGGATAGAGAAAACGGGTCTTCTAACACTGGAAGAGCAAAGTGATATAACAATGATACTTAGATATGAGAAAGGTATAGAAACAATGGACAGGGTATGTTGTTATGGAATGAAAGATCGACAAGAGGTCATGATAAAAAATTAAAAAAGCACATTTGTTTGGGAAATATAATTATAGCTTTCTACACAGATGTGTAGATTATTGGAACAAATTGAATGAAAGTATAGTCCAGGCTAACAACATAAATTGAGGCAAAATTTGACAAGTAGAAGTAATGAGACAGGGCCCCATGAGCATAGTTCCGACACTGCATACTAAAACCATGTAAACACATGTGCACGCACACAATACAAAAATGTAAGGGTAATAAAACACCAGGGCCTGATGGTTGGGACCCAAGAATTATGAAGGAAATCAGAAATAAAATTATTTTTCTATTACAAATGATTAAAAAACAACTAATATGACTGGAGATTTAACTTGTGAATTAAAATTGATATACATCATTCCTGTATTAAAAAAGTCTAACCTCAATCATAGTATAACTGAGGAAAACCTTAAGCGATGCTATCAAACATCACTCATAAAGCAATTGTAATAATATGTAAACACTTTCAGATGTAAACGCTCTTGTGCAACTAATCTGAAACATATAATATGATCATCACAAACTATGACAACAGATAGAGTAAATCTGATATATCTTAACTTTGAAAACTCTTTAAATACTGTCCCACACAAGGGATAAGCTTGTATCACATGATTTCAGAGGAAAAGTTATGATGAATCAAAAACTGATTAAACAATTATAAACAGTGCATTGCTCTAAATGGCAAAGCTTCAAGCTGGAGAGATGAGTAAGTTCCTCAGTATTCCATTTTCAGCCACTTCCGTTCATACTAAATGACATAGATAATGGGCTGACAATTAGTTATCTAGATCTGCTCATAATACAAAACTGCAGAATAGAAACAATCACTTAAATCAAATGGATATTAAGAATGTAGCTAAGCTGGTACAGTAGTCAACAATGTGGTTGATCAAATTTAACCCCTGTAGATGTAAATACTGCATGTATATAAAATACCAAAGTCTAAGTTATTTTGAAAAATTAAACTGGAAAAAAATCAATAAACTGTAATTCTCCTCCAGAGAACGCAAATAAAGTTTTCACACTATCATGGTCCTTTGACTTAAAAAGTCCATTTTATCAACAAGCTATATACAACTTTAATCTGTCCACAACTGAAATATGCTGTTTTTGAATGGTCCCTGAATCTCATCAAAGACAATGACAGATTTGAAAGGGTATAGCCATCAATTAATCAACCACTCATTTCATTCCCCAGGTCCTTTCCTTTTGCAGGAGACCCCCAGGAGACCAGGCACAGCCACAAGTTCTGCCCATAAGTCATTCAGCAAAAGTTATTTGTTGCTTTCTGGTGAGTGAAGGACAGTGTAGTAGGTGTTGTTTGTCTTCTGTGTAGTAGTTTGCCTGTTGGTAATGGGGGTATCACTCCTGTTTACTTTGCAAGTGTCTCTGCTTTGGGAGGAGTTTGGTCAAGTACAGAATTTGGTGGTCTGTTATGGAGTGCTTACTATTTCATGTGTGTGCGTGTGTAAGGATGTACAGACGTATGGTGTATGGATGTAATGTGGGATGCTGGGATTAGGCTGTTGTAAATGTTTGAGTAGAATATGACTGGAGTTATTTTCATATTGCATAAGATGTATCTGCATGTGATGTGGAGTGGAAGGGTTCAAGGACTTGCTCTGAACCGAGTGCCTATCATTCTATTGTATTGCTCTATAGGAAAGATTTTAGTTTCTGAGTGATGATGTTCTACAGGTTCTTGGTGCCACTCTGTTGTTAGTAATGTCTTTCCTTCTTTTCAGCCCTGTAATTTCTTGAATGAATGAGGGGAAGGACTGTCATATAATGGAGTGGTGCAGTAAACCAGCTTTAGCTGTTGGGCCCTGCTGTGGAGGTGCCATATCTTGCTAGATTAATTCTAATCCAGGCAAGGAGCTATGACAAAAGTGGAAATATATGGGAGTTGGATGGGTGTGGGATGGGTGAAGTGCGGGAGCATGCCTTGGCTGGCCACTCCCTTAATAAGGGCCTTTTGATATATATACTGGTATATGCATTTATTTTCTTTCTACTGTCCAAATCTTGTGCCTACAACAGCTATGTTCAACTTCATATTTGCCTTCATTGTGAGGTCATTTATGTATGAAGATCATATGTATACCAAATGTGGTGGCCAAAATATTTCAGGGTTTTTGTCCAGTGGGAGAGGGTGACCATTCAATATGACTATTGGGTGTTTCTTACATTCTTGAGAGGACAGGGGGTAAGCATCACTGAGGACTTCTGAGGAGATGAAGTCATTCTATTTTAGGTCAGTCATGGTTCTAGCTTGATAAGATATGACAGTGTTTTTGGCTGGTGTTTTGGAGCTGCAATGCTCAACAATATTGTTAGGTCATCTATACATGTGAGAGCTTTGGTGCTAAGCTCCAAGTTTAGGGGGAGATGTGTGTGAACAGACTGAATAGCATTGGTGAAAGTATTGCTCTTTGGGGGAACCCTTTGTACAGTCTTTTGGTTCCAAATTGGTATTTGTTCTATATTTGACATTCTCTGTCAACTAAGAAGAATATCAACAATTACCTATTACTTGTTGTAAAGTATTTATTTTACAATCTTGCTTAACAGGATATCTTTACACTCTCAAAAGCTTAGCTAATAACTACTGCCAACAATACTGTTCTGTCAGGTAGTGGTTTCTTGTTGAAGCCTCCAAATACTTTTTGGGTAATGTATGTAAGCAGTGTGCTGGTGAAAGGATTTCTTTGAATCTATGCTGATTTAATTTTATCTAGGGTAAATCTTTCCATCAGTCAAGATATGATTGAGAGGAGGTAGATAGTATGATGCTTGGTTCTGCAGCAGTTTGGTTTTGGGATGGGGATCAAGTGTGCTCTTTTCCATATTGTTGTAAAATTTATTTATCTATCTATTCTTTATTATTATCATTATTATTTTTTTATCACTGGGGATGTGTTTTTTACTTTCAGTATGTTTGTGACTTACTTTATGGATATAAAATAATGTCAAAATTTTTCTAAATCTTTTTCTATTTCTTCATTACAATCTGATCACTTTCATTCTTTTGTAGTTTATGTGTCTCTTTATGGGCAAGTTAAACTTTTGCTTTTTGTTAACTCTACGGTCTATCTTGGAAAGTGGTCAGAGGGTACATCATGAATAGTTACCAGGAAGCAGTGAGTTTCCTACAAGAGATCTAGGGGTAATGGATTGATTCTTGATTTCTCATGTTGTTTGTGGATGGAGGATGGGCATAATGAGATATCTAGGGAGATCACTTATTGATTGAATTGGGGGAGTTTCCTTGTGGGGTGTTAAATGAAGTTCAGTATATTTGGTCTGGAAAGCTGGCCTAGGTTTTTGTTTCCTTCTTGGTTGAGTGTGGAGTGGAGCTAAATGGGGTGGTGTGTATCAAGGTCCCCCGCCCCAACCCCTATGTGGTTTGTAAAGTTGTTGGGTGGTTGGAGTTCAGGTGTTTATCCTTGAGGTGTTGGCTGGGGGTATGTGGGTGTGTTGTGTGCAGTTTTATTTGTATGGTGATTATTTCAACTGTTGTGTCTGAATGACTGTTTAGTTCCTTTATTGTGTCTGCAAGTGATTGTTTAGTTTCCCGTATTTTGTTGGGTTTGTAAGTGTTGAGGGTCCACCTTTTGTTGTGTTTTGTCATGTCTTATTGTGATGTAGACTGTGAAAGCTGGAAGTGTGGTCTTTGGTGTACGTTTGCCTTTATTGTAAGTGTTGTGTACATGATGTGCTTGTGTAGGATTGCTGTAGCTGTGTGTGCTCATATATCATGCCAGTGATGCTAGTTTGTATGATGTTTTAGTTGTGTTTTTTTTTGTGTTGAGGTGCTTATGGGTGTAGGTTTGGGTGTGTGCAGAAAACAAATCCAGTCTGTTGCATAGCATTAAGTGTATGGTGCATTCTAGGTGGACCCAACAGTATATGTTGCACAATTGATATGTGCATATGTAATGTATCTTGTTCACTTGGGGCATGTGTAGGAACCTGGGTTTGTTTCTGTGTCACAGGCTTCCAGTAGGTGAGGGAAAGCAGGTGCCAGTGTGTGTCCTCCTCAGCAGAAAAAATGAAAACAAGAATAGCACAGAAGGATCTGGAAATGTGAAGTTGTGAGTCAGTATTGGGTCAATTCCAAAGACCAGGTACCAGCCCCTTGGGGCCACACATCCAGTTGGAGGTGGGGATGGGGCGAGGAGGTTTATAAGTAGCTCTGTAATAAGTTATCAAACTGATACAAAATTTAATAAACAAACCATCTTATGAAAATCATCTGAAGTATTATTTAAAAACGAAGGTTTAGGGAGGACTTGATACAATCCTTAAAGATTTAAAAATGAATTGGTAACATTTGAGTTGAAATTATGTTCACAGTAAATACAAACCTAAAACCAATAACAAGTACCTGCAAGTGATGGTCCTCAGAGAGAATCATCTCAATGCTGCCTGTCGTCAAACTCATCGACATCCTTACCTCTACAGTGAGTCCTCGTTATATGGTACATATGTGTTCCTGAAAACCTTACTGCAAATTGAAATTACTGTATATCGAACCCAATTTTTGACTTATGGCAGATGTACCTTCTCCCTGCTCTTTCCTCGTCAAAATATCTAATTTTAACCTCCAAAACACGAGCGGATACCGTATCTGTGGATTTTTCTTACAGTAAATAGAATCGAGGGTAGCAATTACCAAATACCGTAACTGTGAATTTACCGGATAAAGAATTACCGTATAAGGAGGACTCACTGTATCTAGAAGTACAGCTATGAGGGGGCTGACACTTTGTCTTTGGACCAAGCCCAAGATACCTATCAACTCTGATAATTTCCTCCACCTTTTCACATAAGGAGAGCTGATACACTTCTCATATTACTTCATGTTGGTGACATAAGAAACAGTTTCACAAAACTAAAATACTGACAACAGTCCAACATTTCCTCCCAGAGATCTATGGATGGGCCTAAAGACCACTGCAAGCCACTCTAGGGCTGCTGGCTTTGAGTCAGTGAAAGTCAAGGCAACCATTATTACTATTACAAACCCAACAAGTAACAATGGGCTTCAGCTATCAGGGTATAGTTTGAGAAGTTGGAAGGAACAACTTTGCTAACTGCATATTCGAAGAAAGGAGCAAACTCCCCACCGAGGTAATTAAATGTCATACAGTTTGAGTTGTTAAAATTCAGTTAGATAAATATCTAAGTACTATGCTATAACATCCTTATCATTTATTTATTCTCAATTTAGCTTCACTCTTGACCAAAAGGCCATCTATCAGCTCTCTAAACCTTGTAAACACATCACTATATATTCAAATTTGTATACAAAGTTTGTATACATATTCTAAACTTTGTACTTGTATCCAATTATTTTTGAGATAAATACATTCTCTTTTTACACAACACTGTCACCTCATATGTCTGTAGTTCTTTGGTAAACCTGAACTAAATCCATTGGTATATCTATTTAACTGCATTGCAATCACAGAATCTCAATGAAAAGATATCCATATACCATGGATGAAGAGTAGGAAAAGGAAGAATAAGATGAAAAGGAAGAATAAGTAATGCAAGGTATTCTACTTTTATACAACAAATAGAAAATTTCTTCCATTCTACCAACTTACCACTGCAATTTATATTCACTTATGATGTACAATATGTATGCACTGAAAGCCCTTATCCACTAATAAGCATGACAGAGAAGTCAAACCAATCACCTACATCAGAAACACAGACCCCCCCCCTTAAATTATATATATAGATATATATATATATATATGTATATATATATATGTATATGTATATATATAATATATATATATATATATATATGCACACACACACATCAATCTGATACTTTGGTCTTGCTTGCAGAGGACCTATGGTCTTCAGGTAACTAACAATATATACTGTATATATATATATATACATATATACACACACACACACACACACACACACACATATATATTATACAAAAACACACACACTATTCAAGATTTTAAGAAAAAAATTGATGCTGACAGATACAAAGACAGGTCACCACGAGCATAACTCCCTTCCCGTATAATACAATTAGGTAAATACATATAAAATATATATGTATATATATATATATATTACTATATATGTGTGTGTGTCTTATACAGGGTATCCTCTATAATCTACATGATTATGAGGGCAGCAGTGACTAAAGGTAGACCAGAATAAATTTTTTTCACCACATGTTCAAGTTCATTTAATCAATGTCTCATCTTCTGTACATCATGTCTAGAGTGAACCTAACAGTCAATGCACGATCACCAAGTCCTACACAACTGCAAATGTGATTTCTATTTAAAAATAGATAAGATAACATTTGAAAACTGGCTTCAACATTCCACTGACAAAGTTAAAATCACAAGAAACTGAATAATATTGTGTGGCATTGTCAAGCATTAAAAATTACTAAAATAGCAAATGTGCTGGCATTTCACAATGCAAAAATCCCTAAACTACTAGGTGTCCTTGTGTGAATAAACTGTCAACAGAAACTCTTGTGCTGGAGGTCAGACAAGGTATGAGAAAGGCTATGTGACATCTGATGAGGGAGAGTGCGAAAAGTAAAACCTCATGCATGGAGAACATGAGATTTGCACCCACTACACTTTAGAAAATGCCTCACATTTGGAGATACAAACTGTAAATGAAATAAATGTAGTATGATTGATTTCACCAAGGTTAAAAAAAAAAAAGAGACCCTAGAGGTCAGCAAAGACTCTCCAGAATGTGGTTATAACTGCATGTATTTACCTAGTTGTTAGACTTAAAATGACAACATCTTAAGAAATATCTGAAATCTGGGTGCATTTACGAGGAACAGTGGTGTCAACTGGATCAAAGAGGGCTGCTGAGGCAGAGGTTGAGAAACCCTGGATTATACAGCTACATATACACAAGGACATACATACATATACCAAAGGCTTTTTTCCCCTAAACGGGGGTGGCCAAAAAGAAAAAGGCATAGAAACTACTCCCACCCATTCCATTTCCTATATATTCTACTCCCCTCCATCCTCCTCCCTCCCTCTTATCTTGGCACCTCCTGGATGACGGGTCATCCCTGCATCATGTAATGGACAAGGACATTCTAGATTAAATTCTCTTCATCAACAATTCCTCCAAAAGGATTACACCACCTTTGTCCTTTCCCCTCTTAAGGGGGTGGCTGAGTCAAAATAATTCACCCTCCTATCTCAAGGTCTCTTAGATGAAGGGTCACCTATCCTCTAAAACTGCTTGGGTCAAAGACAATGTTACAAATTTCTATAGGAGTCCATTAGCCAGAGCTGGTATACCCTTGCTCACTATTATGTGATAACTCCCTCATCCACTCAAGAACTTTACAGATCAGATATGAAAAATATCCCTTCAAGCTGTTTCAGTCTTTTATCCATTCATAAATTTCCACCATTCATTCTTATCTTTTCAACACTCTACACTACTCCGCAAACACTCCTCACTCATTGTCTCATTCCACCACATTCTTGGTCTTCTCAGTTTCCCTCCTTCTGTATATACTTTCCACTCTTTCTGCTTATTTTTCCTTTTTTTTCATTCACTCAATCCACCTCAGCACTCTTTCACCTACCTTACCTGATAGCTCTTCCCACTCTTCCTCTATGCCTCACCTACACATTTCTCAATATATCTATTTTTGTAACACCTACCATATTTCTCAAACACTTCATCTCAACATATTCAAGATCCTTTCTGCTTTCTTTCTATTCTAAGCCTTAGCTCCACACACTGATATGGGTACAATCGTCCTTTCATATAACCCTCTCTTTGCGATATGGTTTAACGTCACACACTCCCCCCCTATCGGGAGGATAGGACGATGCCCCTCAATGAAGGCTTTGTAGCGAAAGCCCCTCTTTGTACACATCCCAAAATCCCTATTTTTCATCATTCTTTTCATTCTACCCAGACATTTACTTGCATCCTTTATTCTACAATTCCCAACCACATGTAACCATACATATTCAAAACTCTCCACCTCCTCCAGCCTCTCACCCTTCATCACTTTATTTTTGTCCATATTCACTAAACTTTCTCCTTTCACACACCATTTCAAACTAATTCACCAACTGCTTTAGCCTCTCATCAGAATCAGCCGTAAGCCTTAAGACAACGGCAAACAACTTACCCGTCTCCCACATCCCTTCACCCTCACTCACTAACTCTAAAACCTCTGCCTAGCATTCTTGTATATCTCCCTTACCACCCTACCCATAATTACAGTGAACAAAAATGGTAACACCACACAACCCTGATTCTGCCCCACCTGAAACCATTCACTCTCTCCATTCCCTTCCGTTATACATATCTTATTACTCAGTCATGAAAATTTTTGTCTCTCTTTAGGATGTTGCGAGATCTTTAGCTTCAATCAGAACACTGGTGACTGGATGAGTGTGGAGGTAGCACTATGTTTATGTAATTGGGATTCATAGTAGTCTTGGATTTATCTATCTATATACCAAGGTCCTCTTGTAAGGGATGTAGCCAGCCAGAATATGCACCCATTCCATTCCCATCCACCATTTCCTTCTCTTCTCGTGGAACAAAACTCTAATATTACCCATTCTTCAAGTAATGCTGTGACCTTTTATACAGACCCCATATCCTTGCTGAAGTGGGACAGTTATGGCTTGTAGTATCAGTAAAACATTTCCAAGCTATGAGTACAGCTTGCACTCAGGAACTTAAGCATGGTACCTTAAAACACTAACCGCTGCAGCAACAAGCTGTGCCCCAATCCCATGCACATGTTTATCAAGTTTAGGAAGGCAAGTGAGAATGAAAAGAAAAATGCTGGAAGGTGCACTAGGTCAAATCATGTTTAAGTAATTATTGTAATCAAACCAAGAACTTAAATTTCTGAGAGCTAGCCATGGATATCAAATGATTTACTGACTGCTTTTAACATGAAACTTCATTTTGTGCATAGGAACTGTACATTGTGTAATGAACTTGCATAAAAAAATGCTTTAAAGTAATTGTTTAATTATTTTCATTATAAAAATTGGTCATCAAAAGAACTAACAACGGGGTGACTACAAGACTTACATTGATTTCTGGTCAATCCCTTCACAACTGTGATGTCCCTTCAGCTGAACATGATCATCTGCATCAGCCAGAATAAAATCCATTAATTATATCACCATGCCTAAGGAGTTTTGTGAGGCTGTCCTCCATTCTTCACTAGTGATGTACTTTCAATTGAATACAATTGTTGTTACTGGCCAGAATAAAACTAATATAAGAAACGACCACATCAAAAGGACCAACAGATTAATTCTAAATCTTTTACTAAAAAAGTCTCCTCAGTTGATTAAAATCATCCACAAAATACATCACTGTACTGAAGGGGCCAACTGATATAAATCATAAAACTTCCCTTAGTGAGGTCCCCTAAATTGAATCTAACTGCTCAGGATTAGTTACAATAAAAAATTTATAGTATTTGACCTTGCCAAAGGGTTTGACATAGTACATAAACAAACATCAATATGTGAATACAAAAGTTGGTAGAATGATGAAAAAATACTGTTGTCTGTGTATATTCTAAGATAAGATGTTTGAACTGCTGATGGAAGTTTCTCTACAACACCATATAAATGGAAGCTCATGAAAATTTGAAATGTAAATATTTACCAAAAAGTTACAAATCTTTGATGTGGCAGAACTTGTTGATGAGAATGCATATATCTATACAAGAATTGAATACTAGTAATAGTGTATATGAAACCAAACTCAATATTGGAGGAAAGTAGGGGGACACAGATAAAGCAATGACTGCTTGGAGACAAGAGAAAGTAAAGGGAAATAAACTGGATTTGAAAATGAAAAAATAATATCATATTGGGACCTTTCACAAATAATTGGATGTATCGGCCATTTGAAGGGTTAGTAGATAAAGGACAGAAAGGTACCAGCTATTAATAAGAGATAAAAAGTAGATACATAAGAGGAGAGGAAAAGAAATACAGCAGATAATAACTGGGAAAACAAGTTTTTTAAGATCACACATGAACAAGAGAAAAGGGATGGGAGAGGAGCTACTGTGATGACATAGGTAATGCAAGAATAATAATTACTGTTGCCTTCAGTTTCAGTGATGATAGATAACCCCACCAATAACCAGCAACAGCCCTCACATAAATCTCTGGGAATAAAATGTTTGACTGTTGTCTGTGTAGTATTAGTGTGACTGTTTCTCTGTTACCAGGTAATATGAGGGGGTAGTTGTTGATTGTCAGCTTGTTTTACATAGAAAACTTGGTAACATTAATTGATGATTACTGGAAGGACTGACAGAGAGGACCCTAAGGAGAAACATCTGGAGGAGGAGCAGGTGATGGACCGAAACCAGTGGAAACGACTAGCGAGGAACGGCGACCTCATATGAAAATGGGAAACGTCAACGGGAAAAGAAGAGAGAAGAATGAGATTTTTGACCTGGTCCAGAGAACATGTGCCAGTTACTTAGGAACCCGATCAAAGTGAGGATGGTGCTAGGTTTTGAAAATGAGCTGCAGGAAGATGATTCCTAATGACATCTATCTCCCTAGACTGTCTGCCCAAACAGTCACGCCTCCCTCAGGAATGCCATAGCTGGAATGTGGTTTTCCCACAAATACCTTATAGAGTATATATATTGTGTTGTTGGCATGCATGATTTTGTACAATGCAATCTTCCATAATGTGTTGTATAGTATGGGGTGAGGTGTTAAATCCTAGACAGTTATCTGCAATGTGGCCATCCAGTCTCTTCTGGTGGCTTATTAGGGCTGGATTGTGGCCACACCACAGTATGCCCAGTTAGACTCTGTCCTTTCAGGGTAGAGAGGACTCAGAGGGATGGATATCAGGAAGTCTGGCATATAGTAATGTACTGTCTTTCAATTTGTTGATGAAGCTTTCAGCAATATGATTATGGATATGCTTCTAGAGGCTGATGTCTGCTGGTTGTGAAGGAAGAGAGTATTTATGTGTGATATAGGTATTTGGGTGTTCTTTTGATTATTCTTGGCATGTGTGGGTGTTCTGCCATGCAGTATTTACCTAGCTGTATTTTACGGGACGAGAGCTATGCTCGTAGTGACCCGTTTTCTTATCTCTCCACATCCAGTTTGTTCTTAAAATCGTGTAGTTCTGGCATTCACTGTTTAGTTTGTTCCAGACAATCACTCTATGTGGGAAGCTATTTTTTTTCAGGTCTCTTCTGTAACTGTCTTTCTTTAGTTTCTTTTCATGTCCTCTCGTTTCTTTTCTGTCCCACTTTAATAAGTCATCTCAATCGAGAACTTCCATCCCTTTCATAATTCTGAAAATGGTCAACAAGTCACCTCTTTCCCTTCTCTGTTCTAGTGTTGACGGATGTAATTTCTCTAATCTTTGTTCATATGTCAGATTTGCCATTTTTGTCGCTGCTCTTTGGATTTTTTTTTTTTAATTTTCTATGTTCTTTTTTGTGCTAGGTGCCCACACTGATACAGCATATTCTAATTTTGGTCTTATCAGTGTAACAACTATTTTTTTTAACCATCTCCTCATCTATGTAGTCGAAGGCCACTTTCATTTATCTTAATAAGTTGTAAATCTCTCCAAATAATTTATTTACATGTTTGTCAGGTGTCAAGTCACTTGAGATGATTACTCCTAGGTCCCTCTATGAGTTTACTTTTTTAACTTCTTTGTTTCCAATTTTATATTGTCCCAAAACTCTATTTTTATTTTTCCAAATTCCATTATGCTACATTCTTTAATGTTGAAGTTCATCTCATATCTCCGACTCCATTCCCATATTTTATCTGAGTCATCTTGCAGCGATCTGCAATCTTCTTCTGTTCTTACTCTCTTGAGTAATTTGGCATCGTCAGCAAAAAAGTTCATGTAACAATTTACTCCCTCATCCATATCATTTATGTATATGGCAAACATTAAAGGAGCCAAAACAGATGGGTGAGCTGTGTTTGTGGAGGCTGCAGCAAATGTTTGTGTGCCTCGTGTCAAGGTGATCTTCGACTTTGGAGACTTTCATTTCATGGTGAAGGTGGTCTGTAGGGGTTGTATTTGTGCAGCCTGTAATTGTCTTTAGGGGTTTGTTTTGTATAGTCTGTAGAATGTTGTGGTGTGTCCCTATCATTGGTTCCATGATACAGGACCAGTCAAGCAGTCTTTTGCAGGAGACCCACAGCTCCTTACAGGAACAGCCACTGGATTTAGCCCATAAATTACTTGAGAATAAAAAATATGCATTACTTAGGTTTGATGGGAAAAGTTGCAGATATGCAGGGTCATGAATGGCGAGTCACTGACAGGCAGGGGTTCAATGTAGACATATACAATGATGGAGGGAGAGATAGGTAGAGTTGAGATGGATGATACAGATGATGTTAAAAGAAAATTTGCAATGCAACAAGAGAGGATTTATACTGGTCATAGTCTTTGAAAAAGATAAACACAAAAGTATTCTAAAATAAGCAAAGACCTGAGTAACCTATTCTTGCTTGACAATACTGTAGAGAAGAATGAGAAAACTTGGATTGGAACGAAGCAAGGAGATTGGGAAGAGGGATATCAAACCATGCAGTGGTGATTAGTTTTGTGAGGACAAGACAGTGAAAAAAAAAAATACATATATATATATGTAACAAGGGTTTTTCCCCCTTATATGGGAGGTAGCCAAAGTCAAAGGGCATACATCTACTTCCACAAATTTTATCCCCACCCACTCCACTCCTATTCACGATCACTCCCTCCCTCCTCCTTTTCTTGGGTCCTCATAGATGACTGGTCATTCCTGCATCTTGCCCAATACCTAGGTCAGAATTATGCAGAAAGACACAGTACATCCACAGCAAGGCTGCTTCATTTAATCAGTAACCCCCCCTCTCCATTTCCTCATTCAGAAAAGAGAGAAGATGGGGAGAAATCCCTTCGGGCTGCGTCAAAATATCAGTTACACACACCACTCCCTAACCCCCACCCACCCACCCATTACCTCCCATGCATCACAGTATCATCCATACACAACCATTCTCCACTCACCCCTATCTTCTGTTTTCTCCTTTCCTTCCTCAATAAACATTCCCTCTTTCTCTATGCACCTTTCACCCCATCCATTAATCTTATCCTCAGTCATCCACTCATGTTCACTACCTCCACCTTCCACATTTCTTTTACTAATCTTTCTTCACTTGTTCTTTCCATGTGACCAAACCATCCTAATACCCTTTCATCAACCCCATCTCCTAACTCCTTTTCCACTCCTGCTCTCCTCCTCACCTCCTCCTTTCTCACACTATCCAGCCTAGTAACCCCTACCATACTTCTCAAACACATTTAAATCCTTCCTCTCTTATGTTCCATATTTCTTCCCCATACAGTGCTGTCGGCACAATCACCCCTTCATACAATCTCCTCTTAGCATACATTGCCAAATATCTATTTCTCATAACACTTTTTAATCCCCCAAGGCATTTACTTGCTTCTCTCAATCTACATTCTACCTCCACCTTCACTCCTCCCTTTCCTGCCACATGCACCCCCAAGTAAAAACAAAAACAAACAGAAATAATAGTGAAAGCAATGGAAAAGAGAGATAATTTTATTGCTTCTGTTCCCTCTTGTGGGTACCTGCAGCCCAAAGGTGTGTGCTAATGGCCAGGTTGGCCCATAAATCACCTGAAGACATTTTGTGCCGTTGTCTGTGCTGTATTAAGACTGGGCAACATAAGATATGCTCTATGAATTCTTTACGGTGTTTGCATCAGGGGCATAGTGAGTTTCTGGTCCAGTTCTGGGTTAATATTACATCTGACCTGGGTGATGGCTTACATAAAAGCAGGCTAGTGAGATTTATATGTTATGTAAATTAGGAGTATTTTCTTCTCTGGAGGACAAATGAGCACTTGAAAAATGATCTTGAACATCAAAGATAAATCTCCCAGCCAGCTATCTTCAAAACTTGTTAACACCCACATGTCAATCTGGAAGTGCAGCCAGGATCTGTCTCTATCAAATTCTGTTTTTTCTCCACCAGCCACCATCTGGCAACTCCTCTCCTCCTACTATATTGGTGACATAGACTGTTCCACATTAATATAACATACGACATTAATCCAGAGTTTTTCGCACGGAGATTTATGAAAAGCTCCAAGAACCAATGCCAGCCACTGAAGGGCTATGAGTTTCCAGTTAATGAAACCTGGGGCAACAATATCTTCTCTTCCTATTTTATATCAGGGGTTGCTTGTTTTGATATCTTGCTTGATCTTTCAGTGACTGTAATTTATGTGCAGGTTTTCTTTGGAAGTGTTGTGGGGTGCTGGGAGCTAGCTCTAGGATATTTGGGTAACCTGACTGCAGGGGTAGATATTTAATTCAATCTTGTGAACAGTGGTTGTTGTTGTTTCCTAGACTGTCAGGCTAAGCAGTCCCGTCCCCCTGAGGAATGCCATGGATGGAACAGTGTTTTCCCACAAAGCCCTTATAGAGTATATGTTGTGTTGTTGGCTAGAGTAATTGTGTACAATGAAAGTCCTGGTATGGAGGCGACTATTTCCTGGGATCACCCCTGGACCCCCAGCATGGAAGGAATTGGGGGCCAAGCTGTCACAACCCCTTGTGTATGGTATGAATCCCTGTGAACTAAGGTTGTGTGATGTTATGTCATGAATAAATGTGCTCAACAGATTCTCGGTACTAAGTACCAATCATTCTCATGCATAATAATACATACATACATATACCAAGGCTTCTTCCCCCTTACAAGGGGGGTAGCCAAAAAGAAAAAGGCATAATAATAATACATACATACATATGCCATGGGCTATTTCCCCTTTGCCAGAAGGTAGCTAAAGTCAAAAGGCATAATTCCACTCCCATCCGTCACCCCTCCCTTTCTATCACCTCGATTCCTCATGGATGACGGGTCATCCCTGCTTCTTGCCCATCGCCCTGGATCAGAAGCAATGCAGTAAGACACAGCACATCCACAGCAAGACTGCTTCATTTGATTGACCCCCCCTCCCCCCATCTCTGTCCCTGCAAGCAGAAACACTGAAGATGGGGAGAAATCCCTTCAGGCTGCATCAAAATATCATTCACACATAACCACTCTTTAACTCACCCCATCCCCCGCCCACTCCCTTCCATGAATCACAGTATCATCCATACAAAACCCTTCTCCACTCACCCCTATCTTCTACTTTCTTCCTTAATTCAACAGATATCCCCCTCTTGCTCAACACCTTTCACCACATCCATCCACCTCATCCTTGGTTGGCTCCTCATGTTCACTCCATCCACCTCTGCCTTCCATACGTCTTTTACTAATCTTTCTTCATTCTTTCCATGTGTCCAAACCATCCCAATACTTTTTTCAAAAACCCCATCTCACATCTCATCCTCCCCTGCTCTCCTCCTCACCTAGAGTTTTACTGGTTGGAAGGCTGCTGCCCCAAACTGGTTACAAATGCCCAATATCAACACAGTACAGACAGTATAAAATTTCTTCTATTAAGGGGCTTACAGTCTAACCTGGGCTTTACTGACAAATACATTGGTCACTCCATTTAACGAAGGAATACATTCTGGAACAGTCATAGTGTGAATTCACGTAAAGTGAATACTTAATTCAATGGGAAAAAATTGGGTAGAGTTTCTGGGTATATCCTTGAATGTACACAAACAATAACGTATTCCTTATTTTTACACAACAAATAAAGTACCACAATTCAAGGTAGTATATGATACAATAACCAATGTTGCAATAAGGGTGGCCCAAGATAAGTGTTGTCTTCATTTGCCTTGGGTATCTGGATAATTTCCTGCTTTTGCTCTTGATTTAAGTTACTTCTGTGGCTCTTTGCTCAAGGTTCAGCACTGGACAAAGGATATTTAGGTGGTGTGGTTAGAAAGTCAAAATACAAAAGGTAAAAAATCTCTGCAAGAGCAACAAGTGAGTCGAGAGTGAACACACAACCATGAATTACAACTGCCTATGTGATAGTGACTCTATGTGTGGCAGGAAGACTGTCAACTGGCTGACTCAATTGTAAGTTTATTGCAAAGCTAGTGCATGTGCTGCATGTTCAACCACACAAAGTCTCATAGTTGAAATTTTTACAGATAAAATGGGACTTGGTAGTAATGTGTGAATTTGTATACTTGGGAGACATATACTGGGAAACAAAAGTACCTTGGAGCTGCAGGTAAATAAGATGGAAAAGGAAGGGATGGGGAAGGTGCCCCAATTATGACAGCTTAACACCTGAATATTCTAAGGAGATACGAGTAGTTGTGAATGGGAAAAGAATGTGTAGCTGTCAGAATAAGCAAGAGGGAAAATGCAAATTAATGGGAAAAGAAGTGTAACTGTAGGTCTTAATATAGAGGGAAGCAACAAAATCTGCAAGGAAAAGGGAAAAATGAACAACACATGACAAAAAGTAGTGAAGAGAATGGAGGGAAGTAACAAAATCTGCAAGGAAAAGGGAAATTTGAACAACACATGAC
This sequence comes from Oratosquilla oratoria, assembly GCF_046742065.1. Classification (NCBI taxonomy): domain Eukaryota; kingdom Metazoa; phylum Arthropoda; class Malacostraca; order Stomatopoda; family Squillidae; genus Oratosquilla; species Oratosquilla oratoria. The sequence continues at coordinate 59,996,920 of NC_134799.1, forward strand.
AAAAAGTAGTGAAGAGAATGGGATTGAATGCAATAATGGGAAAGTGGGTGATGGATGGAATAACAAAATGAAAAATGGAGGACACTGGCCAGTTATGTGCAGACAGCTGGTAGTAAGCAATACATTCTTCAAAACTGGATATATACATTACATTACTACCAAGAATGTTCTGTTAAAAGTCAAGGGAAGCAGTAATTATCTAATCATGCTGTAGCAAAAACAAAGGAGAGGTTGACAAAATAGATTACATGAAAATGAAGAGGAAGGTGATAAAGGTGGGGGACATGGAAACAGTAGACCGATACAAAATTAGAATAAAAAGAATTGTGGAAGGAAATATGAGGAAGATGATACAAAAGGTGATTGAGAGGTATCCACTGTCCATAATCAATCTATTGCCCCACGTCACACTTGCAGACAACCACTATCCCCTGGTAACTGGCAATGGCTTCTGGTTTGATCATTCAAGGAGGATATATTGTGCAGCTGTCTGGATAGGGTGAGAGCAAGGCAGTGTAGGATGAGGTGTTATCTCGTGTGGTGATTGCATCTAGTGCAATTAGAACCTGTGACCAGTCTAATTTTGTGCTGGTACTTCTTTAGTGCTTGTTGATGGCCTGTATGAAATTGTACCAGTATGATTCTGGCCTACTGGGGGAATGGTTTCTCAGTAGGGCTAAGGTCTGTGGGAGTTTGGTGTAGTACAGAGTTTGAGGTCTGCACTGGAGTACTTGCTTTTTGATTTGGGTGTTTATGTGCTTTTGTATGGATATGTTCTTGTGTACTGGGAAGAGATTATTGTAGGTATCTGTTATGATGCTCGAGTGATATGGTGGAATGCGTGGGTGGGATCAACGGCTCTTGTAGAGAATTGTGTGCCTATCATTTTCATGGCTGCCTTGGGTGGCCACCTTCCTTATAAGGGGAATGATGATGATGACGACATTCCTTAGAATGTCTGGCCAAGCAGTCCATTTCCCTGAGGAGCACCATTTCCCATATAGAGTATATGTTGTGTTGTTGGTGTGCATAATTGTGTACAATGCTGTCTTCCATAATGTGTTGAATAATATGGGGTGAAGTGTTACATTCTGGAGACATCCATGATGTGTTCATCCATCTGCCTCTTATAATTCAGAAAGGGGGAAGAAGTCTTTAGTATATAGGTAGATATAGATCGCATAAACACGGCAAAGGAAAGATAGACTGGAAGTGAAGCGTTTATTCCTGACGTTTCGTCTATTGACTTTCTCATAGGAATGAGCAGAGTTTATATACATGCTTTGCAGCTAAAGGGGGTATGTGGCGTAGAACGCTGTGTTCTGATTGGCCCGCTGAGACAGCCAATTGTGAAGCATGTATATAAACTCTGCACTTATCCAATATGCTCATTCCTTTGAGAAAGTCAATAAACAAAACGTCAGGAATAAACGCTTCACTTCCAGTCCTCCATGTTTCCTTTTCCATGTTTATGCAACTTGTTCACATAGACATAGATCATTTTCATGTGTTGTTCTCTGGGGAGAACCTTGGTTTTTGTGCAAGTAATTGGGATGGTTTTCGTGCACCTTGTTCTTCATGGGTGTCTTTTTGTACTGTCTATAGGATGTCTGTTTTCTTGATTGTTGTGAATCATGCTGGGAAGACATAGCCAACTGTGGTTCTTATGATTTGTTTATAAAATATAATTTGGGTTTCTTTCAGCTGGCCAAATCCTGTTCTTGCCTCTGACCTTTGTACATTCAATATCTCACTGCGAGGTCACATAACTGGACTACGAGACAACCAGATGTTAAACATGGGGACTATGATTTTTGTTCTTTTTGTATAGTGGTAAATGGTGTCAGTTCAATTTGATTGCTGGACATTTCTTTGGTTCATGTTTGTCAAGTGTTTTTTTTTTTACACTTGACAAACATGAGTGTTTTTATGCCTTTCCCTTTTTGGCTACCTCCCTTGGAAGGGGGAAAAAGCCTTGGTATATGTATGTATGTTTGTCAAGTATGGAATGTCACCAATGGTTTTTGAGGTAGGGCTGCTTATTTTGAGTCAGTCGCAGCTCTAGTTCACTAATGTGTTGGCAGGTGTTCTGTGGTTGCTGTGCCGAGCTATGATGGTCAGATAATCTGCATATATGAGCTTTGATGCTGTGCTCCAGGTTTGGGGTAAGAAGGTAACTTGTGAATAAGATGAACAATATTGATGGTAGCATAGCTCCTTGGGGGTCCCCACTGTACATTTTTTAGGTTCTCGATATGTGGTTGTTCTGAGTCACTCTCCATTCTCTGTCAGGCAGGAATTGCAATAATCTCTTTATTAATAGATTATGTCTAGGAACTGCTACAAAGGCTATGTATCTAATGCAGCCATTTCTATTCTATCTGGAAAAAATGAATGATTGAAACCCTTAGTACTCATTATGATGTTTGTGAGCATTCAATATATGTAGAAATGTGTACATGCTGAAAAGCCTGGTAGAGGAAGTAAAAGAACAATAACAACAATAAAGAATGAGAAGGAAAAGGAAAAAAAAAAGATAGTAGTATGACAATCAACCAAAAGAACAATAACAACGATAAAGAATGAGAAGGAAAAGGAAAAAAAAAAAGATAGTAGTATTACAATCAATCAATGTAGTGTCTGGGACAAATCCCTCTTGCAGGAAACCCATGGTTCCCAAAAAGGAAGATAATGCAAAAAAGAACAAATTACTAAAGAATTAATTAATTAATTAATTAAAAAAAAAAAAAAGGTCAAATAGACATTACAAATGAAATGCTATGTGGATTCTAAATAGTATTCCTCATCACATTTGAGAGAATCAGTTCTGGCTTGGAAAAAAGAAGTGTTGATGGGGAAGGAACAAATATGCGAGTTGGAGAATGTATTTATGTTAAAAGAAGGGCAACTGATTTTAGACAATTACTTCACAGGTCTCCTAAGCACAGATTATCAGAAGGTTGAAATGACAACACTACAATTACAAGGCTCTGGGAAGTGGAACTAGAGGCAAAGAAAGCATACAAATGAAAACTGAAAAGAAATGAAAACGACTGTGGGAAAACTTAATTAAAGTGAATTGTAAAGGGGAAAAAGCCTTTGGTATATGTATGTATGACATGCAAAGGAATGTAAACAACTGGATTCTCAGAGGTTTTTCAAAGTGGTGAAACAGAGAAAGAACGGTTCCTCGTGAATGGAGGAAAGCATGCATAGCAATTATGCATACAGGGAATACAGAATAGTGTGAAAAGAAAAGAAATTAGTTTGTTCGGCATCCTTAGGAAAATACATGCAGAACACTCATGGGACAAATGTGGAGACAAAAGTAAGGGAAAAGCAATATGGTTATGTAAAGGAAAAAACACACGAAGACCAGATACACTGAGGCAAATAGACAACATACAAATGACCAAGGATTTATATATCAAGAAAATGTGTAAGACAAAGTGGACAGAAGGGCACTATGGGGAATCTTGGATATATATATATATATATATATATATATATACACAGACGCTCCTCAACTTACGTTTTAGTTACGTTCCGAACGGCCGAATGTAAGTTGAAAATGAACGTAAGTTGTTACTGTACTATACATCCGTAAATTCTATTACCGTATCTTATAAAACACCGCTAAATCATTAATTATACACATAACATTGTAAAATAATAACATTAATTTCAAATAAATTCAATTCAAGCAACATAAATTGAGATGGTGGAGGAGGAGGGGGAGGGGGAGGGGGAGGAGGAGGAGGAGGAGGAGGAGGAGGAGGAGGAGGAGGAGGAGGAGGAGGAGGGGGAGGAGGAGGAGGAGGAGGAGGAGGGGGAGGAGGAGGAGGAGGATGAGGCAAGGCACGTTCAGTCTGTTGTTTGTGCCATGTAAACAATGGACGCAGCATAATGTGTAAGTATCGTTTGAACTACGGAGAGCTCGCTAAACTAAAAAATTCACTCAAAAAATTTTTGCTTACAATTTTTTTTAGTCAGTTCAAACGTAAAATCCAAAAAACGTAAAACGAATGAACGTAAGTAGAGGAGCGTCTGTGTATATATATATATACATACATATATATATATATAATTTACATGAGGTAAGAGTTAAGTTACCAAAGGCAGTATTGAGAGATGTGTTTTGTTGCCGATGACGTCTTTTATCCTTGAGGGCAATATTGCACTGAAGAAATGGAGTCAGAAGTGGTAAAGGAGAGATTTAGAGCGTGTAGCAGAAAGTAAGGGACAGCTGAACTTAAAGTAATAAGCATTCTTCTCAGAGTCGAGATCACTGAACAATGCATGCATAAAATTTGGAGAAACAACAGAATGGTTCAACAATTACGCAAAACCAAGGAAAGGATGTGTGATATCTCGGCAGTTGTTCACCATGTGAGGTGAAACTTATGCCAAGAGGATCTTACCTGAAGCCAAAATCATCACCTTTGCTCTCTGCTGAGGCAATCATGGCAAGTGGCAGTCACCAGTAGCCACTGAGAACTTGATCTCAGATTCATGCAGTTAGAAGAAGAGTTTAAAGCTCAGCATGTCACCATAACATGTTGTGCTTGCTGGACGGAATTATGAAGGAAATGGAAATGAGGCCAAAATAAATGCAGTGGTATTTGAGGAAGTACATAAAACATGGAACTGAGTCAAATTCTACATGCAGAAGATGTGGAGCTGTTGGTAGATGATGAAGCATTGCAGGAGCAGGAGCCATCTTTACAAAGATATATCATATAAGAAAACAAAACAGATGTCGGCATAAGTAACGAGAACAGAACAGATGAAGGAAATATCTCAATGGTCAGGAATGATAGTGGCAATTTTCTGATATTTTGGAGATATCAGAGTAAGTGGAACTGGAGGAGAAAGAAAAGAAAAAAATATATAAAGAAGGTAACTGAAACACTCAACAGTGTGGGCAAGATGATAACAGAAGCAAAGAAAGGAAAAAAAATATATGGAGAACATACTGGAATTTTTTTTACCCGTGGACAGTGGTAGTTGCATACTAAGAAAAAGTCACAGCAAAAACTGGACTACAGACTGCATACCTACATACATATGTTATATATATATATATATATATATATATATATATATATATCAGGGCTGCAGGGCTGTACCCTTGGGGTGGGGGGTTACAACTGTATCACCTCCATCGGATTTTATCAATTTTTTTATTTTCTGGTAACTCCCCCCACCAAATTTGTGGAGGGTACAGCCATATATATATATATATATATATATATATATATATATATATATATATATACATATGCATACTTACACCATAAACACACAAATGGGTAGGAAGGGGAGAGAGAGAAAAATGCTAAGATGATTTACATACAGTAAATAAAAGGATGCGGCAAGGAAGACCAAGCAGATGGAGTGGCAACATATGGAAAAGAAAGAAAGAGAGAGAGAAGGAAGGAATTAAGGAGGGGAAAAAAAAAAAAAAAAAAAAAAAAAAAAAAAGGAGAGAGAGAGAGACAGAGAGAGATAGAGGAGAAAGAGAATAACAATAAGTAAAGGTAGGTAGGGAAAGGACAGAAGGGATATATGAGAGAAAAGTATAAATTGAGAATTTTTTTTTGGGGGGGTAATTAAGGAAGTCCAAATACATCTTCATTTTGCTTTGTGTTCATATGCAGTGAGGAAAATGGTCCCATCCTTCCACTCATAATTTTGTTCTGGGAGGCTATGAAATCAACCCATGTATGTATATGTATATATAAACACAGACACCAACACACATACGCACACACACACACACACACACATATATATATATGTACATATATACATATACATACACTCATACATGTCCACACACCTAAACCCACATGTACAAATACTAGTATATACAATTATGCATGTATTATATTTGTATTTGTATATACAGATACAATGCTGCATACCTTTCTTCAATTTTTTTTTTAAAATGTCCCATTTAACTGAGGCACTACTAGCTCATCGTTTCATCACCATCTCTCTCAACTCCACCCTCTACAGCCGCCACCACTTGATCTTGATGTTGCTGCTGTAATTGCGGCTGCTCCAAGTAGAGTAGTTGTAATTTCTGCTCTTGTTCTTTAACTACCTGTTCCTGCTGTAGCTCTTGCTGGACATTATTTGTGTGGCCATTAAAAAGTTGAGTTTGAACCTGAGGTGTCGTCAGATCTGAGTTGGTTTGAAAGAGGCTGGGTGCGAACGGATTGTGTTGGGTACTGCTTGGGGCAGAAATGGAGGGATGCAGAGGGGACCCTAACTCCTTCAAGTTCACCATCTGTTGCATGAGTGCCAGGGTCCCACCAGAATCTACCTGGATTATTACCCATATTGCTTCTGTAAAGATAAATAAAAAAAATTAGAATTAATCGGTTTAAATTTATAAAACACATGTATCGCTATCCCCTTATAAGGGTGAAAGGAAATTTTGGTTTCTGTATATGACATACATACATATACCAATAGCTTTTTCCCCTTTACACGAGGGTAGCCAAAAAAAGGCATAGAAATCACTCCCACCCATTTCATTTCCCATATATTCCACTCCCCTCCACCCTCCTTCCTATCTTGGCACCACCTCGATGACGGGTCATTTAGAATTTTAAAAATTTAGAATTAATCAGTTTAAATTTATAAAACACACCTAATTACATGTATATATGGCTATCCCCTTATAAGGGCGAAAGAAAATTTTGGCTTCTGTGTATGAAATACATATACATACAATTCTTACACATACATACATATACCAAAGGCCTCTTCCCCCTTACACGGGGGGTAGCCAAAAAGAAAAAGGCATAGAAATCACTCCCACCCATTTCATTTCCCATATATTCCACTCCCCTCCACCCTCCTCTCTCCCTCCTATCTTGGCACCTCCTCTTACAGAGTTGAACAAATTTTGAGACTTAATTTCCTCACATGTGGCTAGACTGCATGATCTTGAGCAAAAACTTGAGCAAGAAAAGGAAACAAACCTGGCTTAGAAAACAGAGACTGATAAATTGAGAAGGAAAAATGAAACTTTGACAAATGGGAGAAAAAAATATTAACACCGTGGAGGAAAAAGAGGATAGGGCAACAACAAATAAGGAAAGGAGAGATGGAGTAATCTTTAAAGAGATCATGGAGCAACAACAGATAGCCTACAAGAAAGAATAGTCGTGAAAAAAAAAAAAAAAAAAAAAAAAAAAAAAAAAAAAAAAAAAAAAACTCTTGTCAGAGATGTTGTAGACAAGTCTTGAACCTTACTCTTTGGATGCCAAGAGGAATACAACCCCTCATGGAAGTTACACCACAAACAAGAAATGCAAATGATTAGGGAAATTATATCAACAACTCTAGGGAAGGATTTGGATGTAACAGACCACATTGTTAGCATGTATAGGTTAGGTATATATAAAAAAAACTTCACACATCAATTGAAAATAAAGGTCAAGTTGCAAGCCATGGCAAAAAAGTAATTAGCAAGTCTTGGAAGTTAGCATGAGAAGAAAAATTTAAAACATTTGGATTAGGAAAAATGCTAACGAAGAGGAATGAGCAAAGACATGAAAGCTCTTAAAGGAAGCTAAAGCCAAAAAATGATAGGAGGTCTGATGAAGAAAAACGTCTTTTTTTTTTTTTTTTTTTTTTTTGTGCTTGCAAGGAGAGATGGTGAGGAAATGGTTTCCAAGAAAACAGGGCAGTAGTATTGCAAAGGAAATTCTACAAAGAAACTTAGAATAGCATATGCTAATGTTGGTTTACTATTGCCTAGGTTGGAGATGAATGACTACTAAACCACTTCAGTACGAGTCAAATTCTCGCATGCAGCATCAGCTGCTAATGTATGATTCATCACACTACTTGCATTATAAAATATAAAATCAATGCTGTATTACTTGTTCACTTTTATTCTGAGTAATAATAAACAGAGAAGACATGATCAAACCAGTTCAGAGAATCCAAGGGAAAAAAAAAATATATATATATATATATATATATACATATACCAAAGGCTTTTCCCCCTACATGGGGGGTAGCCAAAAAGAAAAAGGCATAGAAACCACTCCTACCCATTCCATTTCCTATATATTCCACTCCCCTCCACCCTCCTCCCTCCCTCACACATATATAATATATATAATAAATATATATATCTTACCTCCCATACTCATCCCCAGACATCCACTTCTCATGACACTCCTCACTTCCCCCGCAGACTTCCCACACTATAATATACCTCCAACCCAACTCACCCACTCTCAACTTCAGTCCGCTCGTGACCTCAGCTAGAGACCTCGTTTTTCTGCACAGACACCGGCTAGTGAATACCTGTGAAGTTTATATCTCCGAATAGTGTTAAGTGATTGTGTTGTGTTTTTGTAATTGTATACGTATAGCGCTATACAGTTACAGATATAAGATAAAGTGCAGGGTTCTATTTAATTTCAAAACAGTTTTCTGTTACCGTATTCCAAAGGTAGGAGAAATAGTATAAGGTAAGCAGAGTAAGCTTCGCGTATTTAGTTTATTAGAGACCGCTTTGATTTTTTGTTGTTGTTGATTTGTATTTTCTCTTTGCCGTTTTTATTGCTAAAGGGGGAGCGAAATGGCTTGTGAAGGTTGCGTGAACCTAGAGGTCCGTCTCAGGATGTGTGAGGAGGAAATTCGGCTTCTCAGGAGTGCGCTCCGTGAGAAGAGTGAACCCTCCCCACAACCCAAAGAGCGTTCCACTTCTTCACCTACTGTCACTGCCATGAGCGAGTGGCGCTCCGTGGGGTCCCGTTTGTCGAGCCCGCGTTCGGTAGACGTGTGCCCTGTGGAGCAACCGCTGGCTCTAGTCAATCGTTTTGCTCTACTGGAGGATGAAGTGGCTGAAAACCAGGAGTTCTTGGTGGTGGGGGACTCCATGGTTCGAGGCTATGACGACATCCTGCAGCGAAAGACTAAGCGACGTTGCAAGCTTGTATGTCAACCGGGCCGTGGGATCGTTGATTGTACCCGGTCCATCAGGGAGCAAGGACGGAAGAACACGGTTACGATTGTACATACGGGTAGTAACGATGTAGGTAGGGTGAGATCAGAGGAGCTTGTTCGGAATTACAAGGTCCTCCTTCAGGAGATGAAGGAACGTGGGAGCCGTCACGTAGTCTGTGGGATCCTCCCGAGGATCTACGCAGGTTCGTGTTGGAACAGTAGAGCCATAGGGATCAATGATAGGATATCGCAGTTGTGCACACAATTGGGATACCACTTTCTTGATCCTTGGTATCTCTTTTCTAGGCGCCATGACCTTTACGCTTCTGATGGGATCCACCTTACCCGCAGAGGCAAAGATGTTCTTACAAACCTCATTGTGGGAGTTTGTAATGAACCAGCTCCTTTTTTAGGGTAGAAGGCCAAAGGGAAGGGGAAATAGAATGTACTTGGGAAAACAGTGTAGAGTATAGCATTAATGTAGAACAATGTACCAGTATAGGACAAAATATAATTTTAGGATATAATGTCGCTAGAGGACGAAATGTCACATTAGGATATAATGTCATAGGACAAAATGTCGCAATGGGATATAATGACAGTGGAGGACAAAAGATCACGATGAGAAGTAATGGTAAAGGAGAACAAAATATCACGATAGGATGTAATGATAATGGAGGAGAAAATATCACGGTAGGATATAATGTCATTGAAGGCCAAAATGTAATTTTAGGAAGGGATACCGGACAGAATGTCAATGAAGGCCAAAATATCATGATAGGATGTAATATCGCTAGAGGACGAAATGACACATTAGGATGTAATGTCTTAGGACAAAATGTCACAATGGGATGTAATGACAGTGGAGGACAAAAGATCACGATGGGAAATAATGATAGTGGAGAACAAAATATCACGATAGGATGTAATGATAATGGAGGAGAAAATATCACGGTAGGATATAATGTCAGTGAAGAACAAAATATAATTTTAGGAAGAGATACCGGACAGAATGTCAATGAAGGCCAAAATATCAAGATAGGATGTAATGACAGTGGAAGACAAAAGATCACGATGGGATGTAATTATAGTGGAGGAAAAAATATCACGGTAGGATATAATGTCACTGGAGGACAAAATATAATTTTAGAAAGGGATGCCAGACATAATGTCACTGAACGACGGGAGGCCGGCGTGGATCACGGTGACGTAGGGGGACAAAATGTACAAAATAGATCGGATGACCGTAATCGACCAGATGTCCGTGATGGGGGAAATGTTAATTTTGATAGGAGAAATGTTAATGAGGCATTGAATGTCAATGAAGGACCAAATAATAATAATATAGAGCAAGGCATAAATAAAAAACAAAATGATAATATAAGACATGATATTGAAACTCAAAATGTGGCAAAAAGAAATAATCAGGAGTTTCTTAAAACTATGTACTTTAATGCTCGTAGTATTAGGAACAAATTTCAAGAAATACAGGCGTATGTCAAAAGCGAAAATCTCGATATGATAGGAATAACTGAGACATGGTTAAATGGTACAGAGTTCGAAGCTGAATTTAATATTGCGGGATTTAAACACTTTCATCAGGATAGAAACCACAAGAAAGGTGGGGGTGTTCTATTGTACGTTAAAAACAATGTTCATGCTTGTGTTTTAGAGAAAGTGAAACAGGATGCATATGACAGTTTGTGGGTTGAGTTAACCCTAACAAATGGACAAAAAATGAATATAGGTGTAATATATAGGCCAAAGACATTATCATTAGCAGACGACAAACTGTTATTTCAAGAACTGTCTAGTTTCTGCAACCGGGATTTATTGATAATGGGTGATTTCAATTTTACTGACATTGATTGGATGACCCTTGAACATGGCCATATAGGTAGTCGCTTGATTGATTTTCTTGGTGACAATTACTTAATTCAGCATGTAAAAGAGCCCACAAGATATGGAAACTTACTCGATTTATTGATCACTAGCCGCGAAAGCATGGCAACTGATGTAGAAGTCGGTGAATCTGTTGCAAATAGCGATCACAACTTAGTCAGATTCAAACTCCTAAACAATTTTAGAATAGATACTTGTGCTTCTAAAATACCCGATTTCAGTAAAGCTCAGTTCATAGAACTACGTCAGGAGCTTCAGCTTACAGATTGGGAGGAAAAATTAAACGAAAGGCCTGTAGATCAGATGTGGGAAATATTTCAAAATACGCTCACTAAGATGATTCAAACTTACATTCCTTTTAAGGACAGACGTCCCCCAAATCAGGCTCGCCCAAAGTGGCTCGACAAAGAAACTGAAAAAAGTATTGCTAAAAAGAGACAGGCTTATAAGAAATATAAGTGCTCGGGTGCATCTAATGACTATGAAAGTTATGTATCAATACAGAGAGATTTAAAAAAGACAATAAGAAAAAGAAAACGACAATACGAAATGAACATCGCTGAGAAATCCAAAGAGAATCCCAAAGAATTCTATAGTTACATTAGAGATAAAAAGGTTGTTAGGAATCACATTGGTCCACTATTATCTGCTGACGGTCAACTTGAATATTCAAATGAAGGTATGTGTAATCTCTTAAACAATTATTTTAGCTCGGTATTCGTAAACGAAACACCTCAAAGTGAATTCCAAACTGAAACCTGTGAAAAGTCTGGGGTAAACTTACTCACTACGGTAAATATAACAAAAGAAACAATTAAAAGGTGTATAGACAAACTCAAAGTTAATAAAACACCAGGGCCTGACGGTTGGCATCCAAGAATCTTAAAGGAAATGAAAAATGAGATTGTTGTTCCATTAGAAATTATTTTCAAGAAATCCATCATATCCGGAGATGTCTCAAGAGAATGGAAGCTAGCTAACGTTACTCCCATATTCAAAAAAGGTGACAAAAAGAAACCAAATAACTATAGGCCTATTAGTTTGACTTCGATCGTAGGAAAAATAATGGAAACTATCATCAGAGATGCTATCGAATATCATTTAGAAAGTAACCGTTTGATAAAGGATAGCCAACATGGTTTCAGACGGAAACGTTCTTGCGTGACTAACTTACTCGAATTCTACAACACAGTTGTCTCGAATTATGACAAAAGAAACAATATAGATTTAATATATCTAGACTTTGCAAAAGCTTTTGATACCGTCCCACACGAAAGACTACTTACTAAATTAGCTTTGCATGGAATAAGTGGTAGCCTATTAGGTTGGACTAGTAATTGGTTGAAAGGTCAAAAACAGAGAGTTGTTTTAAATGGAAAAACTTCTGGATGGAAAAGTGTTGCAAGTGGAGTTCCTCAGGGTTCCGTTCTTGGGCCACTTCTATTCATAGTATATATAAATGATATAGACCATGGACTAAAATCTACTGTTTCCAAATTTGCTGATGATACAAAACTGTGCGGAGTGGCAAATGATCACTCAAACCAATTAGATATTCAAGAAGATTTAGATCAATTACAGCAATGGTCTGAAAAGTGGCTAATGAAATTTAACACAAGTAAATGCAAGGTAATGCACATAGGTAAAAATAACAGTAAGTACGATTACAAGTTATTTGGAAATTCGTTAACAAAAGTGGATAGTGAAAAAGATCTCGGCGTAATTATCAGTAACGACCTCAAATCATCCAAGCAGTGTATTTCAGCCTCTGAGAAAGCAAATAAGATTCTGGGACTGATTGCGCGATCTTTTGATTTCAAAAGTCCATCACTCATTAACAAGCTATATAAATCGTTAGTTCGTCCACATTTGGAATATGCTGTTTCCGTATGGTCACCGAATCTCATTAAAGACATTGACAGACTGGAAAAAGTACAACGGCGAGCCACAAAACTGATTCCAAATATAAAAAATAAATCATACGAAAATCGACTTAAGCACATGAATCTGTTTTCCCTAAAAAAGCGTAGACTCAGAGGTGACTTGATACAGGTCTTTAAGATTTTAAAGGGAATTGACAACATCAAAAGTGACCAAATTTTCACATTGAATGAGAATCAGACAAGAAACAATGGTCTCAAACTGTCCGGAAATAGATTCAATTTGGAAGTAGGTAGAAACAACTTTGCCAACCGTGTAGTTAATGAATGGAATAAACTTCCTGCACAGGTAGTGCAATGTAGTTCAGTTCGAAGCTTTAAGAATCATTTAGATAAATACGTAAGTAAGATGCTGTAATTATTATAATTTATGTTATATTATTTGTTTTTGTTTTGTTATCATTTGTCTGTCTGATTTTCATTTATTATTAGTTATATGTCAATTTATTATCATTTACTATTTACCTGCTTGTTTGTTATTCAACTATACCAATGCATTTATTTATGTATTTTAATTGTTATTTACATTGTTATAGTTTTAATTTATTATTAATATGATTTTTTTTTTTTTTTTTTTTTTGCATCCGACCTAGATATGGATCAAAAGGTCTCCTGTCGGCATGCTTTGCCTTTGTAATCCTTTGTAACTTCCTCCAGTGTCTTTGCTCTATGACCAACTCACTGCCACCTCCACTTGTACATCCCATCACCCCACTTTTGCTACTGTTCAGTTTCAGCCTCTACTCTCATACTATATCCTACCCCACCACCAACTACGCATAACCCTCCTTTGACCCAGTCACAAGCAGACAACTGGCTCACCTCCCAACACTCTCCAAACTCCTGCCTATCACCCTCACATTCACCTTCCATGCACACATTGAACAGCCATGACATGAGAACTTCAGCACAGCCCTACCTTCACCCTAAGCCACTTACTCCTGCTATTTCCAACTCAAACACGAGCCCCCACAACTAATCCCTAACAGCCTTCTCCACATTCCATTCATCATCCCCCCAACTCTCCACACCTTTCTCCAAAATGTCTTCCCATTCATTTCAAAATTCTAACCCCCCCCACACACACATCTGCTCTCCTCTCTCCCCTACCACCACCCTGTGTCATGATTCTCCTCTCTTTCTTTTGCATCTCTCACTTGTCTCCCCATTTCCATCCTGTAGCCAATCTTTGCATGCTGCCCCTCACCTCCTCATCACACCATTTGCTCCACCACTACCCTCCCCACCAACACATCATCTGTATGCAATTCACTTCATCTCTGAAACATACTTATTCTTCTACAGTGAGTCCTCGTTATACGGTACATATGCATTCCTGAAAACCTTACCGCAAATTGAAATTACCTTATACTGAACCCAAGTTTCGACTTATGGCAGACGTACCTTCTCCCTGCTCTTTCCTCTTCCAAATATCTAATTTTACCTCCAAAACACGAGCGGATACCGTATCTGTGAATCTTTCTTACTGTAAATAGAATTGAGGGTGGTAATTACCAAATACTGTAACTGTGAATTTACTGGATAAAGAATTACCGTATAAGGAGGACTCACTGTACTCGTGTTTCCCTTCTATCCCTCACTACCTTCCCACAATTCTTTAAACTTCTCTTGGTATTTTTTCTCTTTATCCTCATTTAATTTGTTTACTCTGAGTACTACCTTCCTCTCTTTCTTTCTCCAGTTTTCCCCCATTCTCAATTCCCCTTCTACAAAAAAAAAAAAAAAAAAAAAAAAAAAAAGTATATATATATTTATATATATATATATATATACATATATATATGTTCAGAACTCTTCCGATCCTCCCTTTGGGCACCACCACATAGATCAATAATGCCTCTCAACCACCATCCCTCCATCGCCCTTTCCCACAAATGCATAGCTCTCTTCTTAAACACTGTGTGTGCTATCATCAACTCCCTTTCTAAACACATCTCCAGCATTACTACTATAATTTTTCCTTGATAACCCAAATCTCACTATGGACTGGTTTTATTAGCAACTTGCCGGTGGTATTTTTTTCTTAGCTTGGTTAATTTTTCTGTAAGTTTTTGAGCAAATGGATCATAGACCTCATGCCACAAGATTTTACAAGTTACTGAGAGAGTCTGGTTGCAGTGAACAAGAAGCCAGCATGTTTATGTACAAAAAGATTCCAGAAATTAGTTTTTGGACTATTTGGCCAAAATTATCACAATTTTTTTTTTAAATAATCAATATACAGTAAACCTTAATTGTATCAAACTAATTGGGGGAAGGGTTGGCTGTTATATCTGAAAATATGTATTGTACGTATATATGTATTTAAATTTCCCATACGTCTGTTATCCATACCAATCCTTGGACCATATATACCACCCTTGTTTGTTATATCAGTCAAATGGTCAATTGGTCTCACTGGGATAAATATAACCAAACAGCAGTGTAACAAGTTTTGGTATACCAAGTTTTTACTGTATCACATTTTCCAATATCCATTAAACAATTGATCTTCAGGGGATGGAGGTGGACAAATACAAATAACTAGAAAACTTAAAACAAAATTTTATGTGATACTTCATATACAGATACCAAACGCCATATCATGATGTATAATTTTCTCTAGAAATTTTCACATTTTTTCAGATCCTTGATAATTTTTAATATTTTTAATATATAACCAAACTGCATCTCTGACTCACCTCCGAAGAAGTTGCCTTGTGTTGTCGTCATCCTCCACTTGGATGAATACAGCCCTGTTGCGCTAGGTGATACCATTTCTACAGATACATCACAAAACTGCCCTGGTGCTAGGGGAGATCCTACTTCTACACGTTCCCCTGCCCCTAGGCGCTCTCCGCCAGTGAAGATTAGACAACATCCAGAAGGCCAAGGCTCCTCCCCACTATTCTGGATTCTCCATGTCTTAATAAATCTGTAATAAACATAATTACTTAACACCTGACAAATAAATATAAATAAAGGAATAATTAAATAAATCAATGAATAAACAAACATTATATACATCTAATGTCGCCACTTGGGGATGAGGTCGGAATGATGGTAGATAGAGTCTGCTTGGCAGAAGTGGCTTTGCTTGGATTACAGGCACATGTTCAATTCCCTCCTTCAAGAAACTCTCCATAAGTTAAGGTGGCACCAATACCTGGCCTCCTTCAAAGTGAACATTTCACTCTTAATTGTATCACCAATGACACCAATAAACTCATTTTACTTTGCTTTTGTGTGTGTATGTATTGCCTCCATGCTTCTTCTCTTAACTCAATAAAAACGGGGTACTCACTTATCTCTCTTCTTAACCTGATGCTCTAGCCAGTGCTTTTCCTATTGGTGTTGTCTTGAAGACTGTATTGAGCATCAGTTTAAACTTTAAAGAAAGAGTGACTGCTTTCTTATGCATTTTACTGCAGGAATGTTTCACAACACTGTCCTTTTTCAGGTCCAATCCTGTCACTCCAATGATGCCTGGTTAAAATTATGTAGTGATCTAAGTCTAGCTTGATGTGCTACACATCTTGCTCCTAATGTTGTTTAACCTCCCAGTTTTCTCCATACTTGATCCATTCCCAGTTCTGGTCTATCTCCTTAATATAACCTTCCACAGTAACTACACAAATCAATGACATTTTCGACGCTTACAAAATCAAACAATGGATCTAGTCTACATAATCCAGATACAGTAATTCCATGATAAATCCACATAGTCAAATTCAAATCACATATAAACATCAATGAATCTAGTCACAATAAGTCAAACCTAAAAAAATCCATAACAAATTCAGAATACTCCCATGACCTCAGCATTGAAAGATCAGGTCAGGAGTTGTAAATAACAACACAGCTACAGCACATGTGCAAAGATATGATTAACTGACCATGTGCATGCATATATCATGTCACTGCACTGCATTACACTAACACTCATGATGGTCAAAGTATAGCCATTAGTGTGTACATGTGTGTGGAACCTTGTATTAAGCCCCAGTCACAATATCACGATTCTCATCAAATGTCGTGAATTTGAAGAGCTGCAGGATGACATCACCTACAGTATTCTAGACTTCACTAAGGACAATTCAACAATGTGTCTAATATTAGTATAGGTTTAACTTCTCTTGGTTTGTCATTCAGCTTCTCAATGTATAATGCAAAACATTTGGAGAGAGAGAGAGAAAAGTAAACAAAGTAGTTTCTACTGAAACTCACTAAGCCATGTTAGTCTGACCATGGCTTCACCTTCATGTTTAGTACGCAGTGCATGCTGGAAGCATGCATGCAGTGTGTGACTTGGCAGTCTGTACAAATGCATGTTCATTACAGGCTTACATTGTGTTTTTCATATCAGCACTTCACAGGGAGCACTAACTTAGTAATTCAGATTACAGGGCTAGTCAAGTGTAAATGAATTCACCTAAAAACATGAACATTTTCATTTGCATCACAGCAATTGCAATTCATAAAAAAATACATATAGCAAATGGCTGAAAAAATGCATTGTGAATTGTGATGCAATACCAGGAAAATTATTCCATGTGTGTGTGTGTATTTACCCAGCTGTATTTTACGGGAAGGGGAGCTATGCTCGTGGTGTCCCGTCTTCATATCTCATTTTATCTAAACTATTTTTAAATTCATGTATTGTTTTTGCACACACCACTTTCTCATCTAACTTGTTCCAACTGTCTATTACTCTGTAAGGAAAGCTGTTCTTTTTCAGATCTCTTCTATAGCTGTCTTTCTTGATTTTCTTTCCGTGTCCTCTTGTATTTCTATCATCCCATTTTATCAGATTCTCTCTATCAGTAATTTCTATGCCTTTCATGATTCTGTAAATAGCTATCAAATCACCTCTCTTCTTTGCTCTAGTGTCTGTAGCCCAAGTTTTGCTAGTCTCTCTTCATATGATAGTTTTGAGAGTGTTGGTGCCAATTTTGTAATTGCTCTTTGTATTCTTTCAAGTTTCTTTATACATTCTTTTGTACTTGGTGACCATATCGTTGCTGCATATTCCAATCTTGGTCTTATCAGGGTGATTAGAATTTTCTTCACCATTTCTTCATCCAGGTATGTAAATGCAACTTTGATTGTTCTTATTAAATTATAAGTTTCTCCAAAAATCTTATTTATATGTTTCTCAGGTGACATATTATTCATAACAATGACTCCCAGGTCCTTCTCATTTTCTACTTTTTTTTATTCCTTCTTCTCCCAATTTATATGATCCTGTTATTCTGTTTTTGCTTTTTCCAAATTCCATTATACTACACTTTTTTTGTATTGAACTCCATCTCCCACTTCCTACTCCATTCCTGTACTTTATTTAGATCTCTCTGTAGTGATTCATAATTTTCCGTGTTCACTCTTTTCAGTAGTTTTGCATCATCTGCAAAGAAGCTCATATAGCTTTCAATTCCTTCATCCATATCATTAATATATATAGCAAACATTATTGGGGCCAGAACTGTTCCTTGCGGAACACCGCTTATTACTTCATCCCATTTTGAGTGTTTGTCTCTTATCACTACTCTCATTTTCCTTTCTTGCAAAAAGTCTTCCATCCAATTAAGCAGTTTGCCCTGTATTCCTCCTTCAGTTTCTAATTTCATAAGCAACTTCTTATGTGGTACTTTGTCAAAAGCTTTTTTTAGGTCTAGAAATGCACAATCAGCCCATCCATCTCTTTCTTGTTTTATATCTATTAGCCTTGAATAGAAACATATTAAATTGGTGACGCATGATTGTCCTTGTCTGAATCCAAATTGCCTTGGATTTAACACGTTTTTTTCTAAATATTTTACCCATCTATTTTTGACAATTCTTTCACAAATTTTTGCTATTGTACTTGTTAGAGAGACTGGTCTATAGTTGGTAGGGTCTTCTTTATTTCCTCCTTTATATATAGGTACTATATTTGCTTTTTTCCAATCTTCTGGAACTTTTCCTTCTTTCAAGGAACTGTTTATTATGCTATGTATTTTGTCTGCCAGTTCATTCCTGCATTCTTTCAAAATCCAGTTTGCTATTTCATCTGGTCCATGCGATTTTCTGACATCAAGATTACTCAAGTGTTTCAATATTTCGTTCTTTGTTACTTCTATTTCTTTCATGGGAGGGACTTTCTCTTTCCATTTGATCTCTTCAGGTTGTATGTTCTCCCTTGTAAACACGGATTGAAAATGTTTGTTCATAATTTCCGCCATTTCAATTTCCTCTGTGTATTCAACTCCTCCTTGTCTTAATTTCTCCAAGTCTTGTTTGTTTTTCAATTTGTTGTTTACAAATCTGTAAAATAGTTTTGGTTGATCTTTACACTTTTCTATGACATCTTTTTCATATTTTCTCTTTTCCTCTCTGCACGTTTGTACATATTCATTTCTATAACAAGTATATATTTTCCATTTTTCAGGCCTTCTGTCTTTTTTCCATCTGGTCCAAGCTTTGTCTCTTTTGTCTTTTAACTCCCTACAACTTTTATTGTACCAGCATTTTACATATTCTTTTTCTTGTTTTTGTCTTGGGACATACTTTTCCACTCCTTTTTTGTAAAATGTTGTCAAAATATTCCATTTTTCTTCCACTGTTGTTTCTTCTTTGTATATTTCTTCCCAGTTTTCTTTTTGAAAGAATTCTCTTATTTTATCAAAGTTTGTTTTTTCATACATCATTCTTCCTTTTCTGTATTGTTCATTTCTTTTCATGTATTTTTCTTCATTTAGTTCCAGTTCAATCAATATGTGGTCACTTTTACTTATTGGTGTTTTATATTCAATCTTGTCCACTATTCTAGGTTCAGATGTAATTATTAGGTCTAGTCTCGATGGTTCTTCCTCATTTCTATACCTAGTGTTCTCCTGTATCCACTGTGTCATTGTATTGTCAGTAATCATCTCAAGTAGAGCATTTCCCCATGAGCCGTCTCCACCCTTTACTGTCATCTCTTCCCAGCAGATTTCTTTGCAATTAAAGTCGCCCATCATAACTATTCTTCCTCCATCTTCCATTATCTTATTTAATGTTATCTTTGTGTCCTCTAACATACTTTTATGTTCACTCTCTTCCCACGAGGCTGTTTTCGGAGGCACATAATTTATCACAAACTTTCTGCTCTTCTTATCTCTGTCTTCCACTTCGATCATAATCATCTCTACTGTATTCTTTCCATATGTGACACATCTCACGTTTATATCCTTCTTAGTCAGGAACATAACTCCACCCCCTTGCTTTGTCTCTCTGTTTCTAATCCAATAATCATATGCATCATGTCCTACACTGTTGGGTGGTAGTGGACCTTTTAATTTTGTTTCTACAATTCCCATTATGTTCGGTTCTTTTTCCTTCAAATAGTCATTCAGCTCATTCAATCCTGTTATTAATCCATCTATATTTGTGTGAGACACACTTAGTTTTCTGCCACTTCCATTGTGTTCTCTGTTTCCCTTTTGTTTTTCTCTTGTATGTCAAATTTCCTTAGTTTCATATTCACTACTCTCCAATAGAATCTCTCTTTTTCTGACTCTGTTCTGTTCTTGTTTTTTTTACCTTAGCTTCAAGTCTTTTCTCTTTTTCTTCCTCTCTTTCCTCTTTATTCATTTCCCTTTTTATCCATACCTTTTTATATTGTTCACTTGTTGCTAGTTTCCCTGTTTTGGATAAGATATTCTCTGCCGTCGTTTGTGACCTGAATTTAATCTTAATTGGTCTGGTCTTATCTGTACTATACTTTTTGAGTCTGAACTTCTCTTCGATTTGTTTCATTATTTCTGGTTCATCTTCCTGAACTAATTGTAGTAAACTGCTTACTTTTTCATTTTCCTCTTTGATTCTTGAGGTTCTATCTGGGTTATGTTTCTCTTCCATTCCTAATATAATTATACATTTCTTTTTGTCTGCTAAGTCTCTTACAATATTCTCCTTCTGTCTCATCACTTTGATAACTGAGTCTTCAGTTTGTTCTTTCATTTGCTGTTTAATTATATCAGTAAATGCAACTTTACTGTTTTCTTGGATTGTCTTCCAACTCTTAGCTTCTTTAGCTATGGCCTCTGTTTTCTTTATTATTCCTCTTTAATTCTTTATTCTCCTCTTTTACTTCTTTTAACTGTCTTTTTAGTTCTTCTATTTCCTTAATTAAGTTTTTGTTTGCCTTCTCTAGTGCTTCCAATCTTTCAACCCTTTCAGCCATTTTTGACATTCTACCGAACCTACTCTCCCAATGTTCAGTCATTTGTTCAAGTTTTTCTTCGAGTCTTGCCAGTCGGGGGAGGTTGGTATCCTCCCCCCCCCTCCTTAAATCCCTGGAAATTATTATCCTCACCTTCTATTGTGCTACTCATATCTAAGTTTCTAATCTTTACATTTTTGTTAGACCCTTCATCGTCACTAAACTGGTCCGGCCCTCTTTTGTTTACATGGCGTCTGCCTGCCTGGACCAAGTCCTCTCCTTCCTCATTTCCTTCCATTTCCCTCAGTAATCCCTCCCCTTCTCCTTTTTTCTCACTTTCCCACTACACCACGAGCAATTCCACCCCCCTGTAAATACAATAGGTACTTCCTTTGCTTTGGGATCCACGAAAATTTCACTTTTTCTTCAGAACGTCCTCTACGCCATCCATCCGATGAAGTGTGTGTGTGTGTGTGTGTGTATATATAAACATATAATAATGACGTTTTGGTTTATAGTCACACACTTGCACTTTCAGAAAGGGCTTTTTGAAGCAGGGAATTAAATGTATGACCAAACCCGCAAATCTACACTGATAACATTTACATAATATTTTTCTTTTAACCCACTCATTTAGCTGAGGGCCTAAGCCAAAAGTACATCAAATTGCACAACATAGATGACACAACACTAAGTGGAAGATGAAATGAACCTCAAAATTCAATGTACAAATGTGCATGAGAGACTAGTAAACATGATCATTTATATGGTTAAGGAATGAAGAATATATAAATCTTAAGTCTTAAGAACTGCAAATGAAAAGTGTGAGGGTATAATGCACACCTGGTATTTGGCGGTACACTTTCTCCTTCTCCAATGGTGATATCACGTACAAAGGTCATTTGAGGAAGTTTGGCAGCACCCTGAAGGTCTAGGAAGGCACACACTGCTGCCTGTAGGTTCCTGTTGGTTTAATAAGAGGTATTATAGACTGTAGTAATGTGTCCAAACCATCCCAATAATGTCTTTCATATGTCCTATCTGCAAGCTCCCTTTCTATCAACACTCTCCCCCTCACCTTGTTTCATTCTATCAATCCTTCTAACACCCACTCTTCTCAGACACTTCATCTTAAACACATTCAAACCTTCCCTATCTACCTTCATTCCAAGTCTCTGCCCCACAGTGTCAAAGGCACAATCCCCTCTTCACATAATCTTCTCTTCGCATTCATTCCCAGATACCTATTTCTCATGACACTTTTCAATTCCCCAAGACATTTACTTGCTTTCTTCACTTTACAATTTACCTACACCCCCACTCCTCTATTTCCTGCTACATGTGACCCTAAATACTTATAACTATCCACTTCCTCTAGCCTCTCTCCTCTAAGATTTCCTTCCAACTTACTGCCACCTTTTCCCCTTGTACACCTTACTTTTACCCACATCTACTTTCAACTTCCTCCTATCACATACTTTCACAAACACTGTCACTAACTACCTTAGACCGTCCTCTGACCCTGCTACAAGAGCAGTGTCAACTGCAAACAGCAACTGGCTTATTCCTCTTTTCCCTCTATTATCTCTATCTCTAATCCCCTGCCCAACACCCTAAGATTCACCTTCCATACCATCCATCCATGTACAAACTGAACACATGACATGACCCTGATGCAGTCCCACTTTTGCCTTGAACCACTCACTCTCGCAGTTTACAATTCTAACAATAGCTTACTTTCTTGATTATTGACTGCCTTTAACAGCTTTCCCCCAATCCCATATATCTGCAATACCTCCCATAGTGCCTTCCTGTCTATCCTGTCATAAGCCTTCTCTAAAACCATATAGGCCCAAAAAGCATCCTTACCTTTTGACAAAAACTTTTTGTAAATCTGCCTTACCACAAAATTTTGATCCATTCATCCTCTACATTTGCTAAACCCACACTGCTCCTTGTCAATTATCTTCTTTGTTCCTCTCCTAATTCTCTTAATCAAAATCCTCCCCTGTGTCTTTCTCACCACAGTTAATAAAGATCCCTCTAAAACTAATATATTTGCATTTTCTCCCTGTCCTTTGTATAGCAAAACTAAATAAGCACCCTCCCTTCCCTTAGACACATTAAACAACCTCACTAGCCAATCTGCATCTGCTATGACAGTTCCTACCTGTCAGACACTGCACAACACCTATCTGAATGTCACAAATAATCCTTCCCTTAATCTCCTTCATATTCAACAACCATCTAAAATATTCTAACCATCTTCCCCTTGCCTTCTTCACCTTCATTAACATCTGCCCATCTACGCCTTTTAGTTTTTCCCTCTTTGCCTGACTCACCCCCCACTCACTCTCTTCACCTCCTTCCAAAACATTTTATTCTTTTCAAAACTTTCTGTCATACTCCTACTTCATTTTGCATTTGCTCTCTTCTTTTCTTCCTTATCTCAAGCTTTGCTTCTCCTCTCTTTTTCTTGTACCACTTATATGCTTCCCAAGTCCTACATATATACATATCCAAAACTCTTTCTCCCTTAGTTAGAAAAAAGGTCAATCCTCCACTCCCACTCCCATCTTAACTTGGCCACTCCTGGATGACAGGTCATCCCTGCATCTCATGAAATCGGTGACCCCCCCCTGGCCGCCACCACTGTCCCTTCTGGATGGAAAAGTGTTGCAAGTGGAGTTCCTCAGGGTTCCGTTCTTGGGCCACTTCTATTCATAGTATATATAAATGATATAGACCATGGACTAAAATCTACTGTTTCCAAATTTGCTGATGATACAAAACTGTGCGGAGTGGCAAATGATCACTCAAACCAATTAGATATTCAAGAAGATTTAGATCAATTACAGCAATGGTCTGAAAAGTGGCTAATGAAATTTAACACAAGTAAATGCAAGGTAATGCACATAGGTAAAAATAACAGTAAGTACGATTACAAGTTATTTGGAAATTCGTTAACAAAAGTGGATAGTGAAAAAGATCTCGGCGTAATTATCAGTAACGACCTCAAATCATCCAAGCAGTGTATTTCAGCCTCTGAGAAAGCAAATAAGATTCTGGGATTGATTGCGCGATCTTTTGATTTCAAAAGTCCATCACTCATTAACAAGCTATATAAATCGTTAGTTCGTCCACATTTGGAATATGCTGTTTCCGTATGGTCACCGAATCTCATTAAAGACATTGACAGACTGGAAAAAGTACAACGGCGAGCCACAAAACTGATTCCAAATATCAAAAATAAATCATACGAAAATCGAATTAAGCACATGAATCTGTTTTCCCTAAAAAAGCGTAGACTCAGAGGTGACTTGATACAGGTCTTTAAGATTTTAAAGGGAATTGACAACATCAAAAGTGACCAAATTTTCACATTGAATGAGAATCAGACAAGAAACAATGGTCTCAAACTGTCTGGAAATAGATTCAATTTGGAAGTAGGTAGAAACAACTTTGCCAACCGTGTAGTTAATGAATGGAATAAACTTCCTGCACAGGTAGTGCAATGTAGTTCAGTTCGAAGCTTTAAGAATCATTTAGATAAATACCTAAGTAAGATGCTGTAATGATTATAATTTATGTTATATTATTTGTTTTTGTTTTGTTATAATTTGTCTGTCTGATTTTCATTTATTATTAGTTATATGTCAATTTATAATCATTTACTATTTACCTGTTTGTTTGTTATTCAACTATACCTATGCATTTATTTATGTATTTTATTTGTTATTTTTACATTATTATAGTTTTAATTTATTATTATTATTATGATATATATATATATATATATATATATACATATATATATATATATATATATATATATTTTTTTTGCATCCGACCTAGATATGGATCAAAAGGTCTCCTGTCGGCATGCTCCGCCTTTGTAATCCTTTGAATGGTAAACTCAAAAATATACAGGAAATGGTGAAACTATGCCATGGAAATACAGAATACACAGAAGATCTAGAAATGGCTGAAGTCTTGAACAATCTCTTCAAGTCTGTTTTCACTAGAGAAAAAGTACAGCATTGGGATGAAGGGAGTGAGTTCCCCCACGAGGGAAATAAAAATAACACAAAAAGAAATAATGGATCAATTAACAAACTTTGATGTTAGGAAATTGCACGGCCCAGATGGTATTGCAAATTGGATACTAAAAGAATTCAAAGAAGAACTAATGGACAAAATATACATACATACATATAACAAGGCTTTTTCCCCCTTACAAGGGAGGTAGCCAAAAAGGAAAAGGCATAAAATCATTCCCACCCATTCCATCCATAAATACACTCCACACCCCTCCACCCTCCCTCTTAGCACCTCCTGGATGACAGGTCATCCCTGCACCTTGTCCACTGCCCTGGGTCAGAAGCAGTGTCACAAGACACAGCACATCTACAGCAAGGCTGCTTCATTAAATTGGCGACCCCCCCCTCTCCGTCCACCCATGCATAAAAGGAGAAGACGGGGAGAAATCCCTTCGGGCTGCGTCAAATTTTGCTCACACACACTATCTCACCCATCCCCCTGCCTATTCCACCTCATGCATCACATCATCATTCGTATAGCATACAACCATTCTCCATTCACCCCTGTCTTCTGTCCTCTCCCGTCCTTCCTCAACAGACATGCCCCTCTTCCCCAAAGCCCCCTTCACCCCATCCATCCACCTCATCCTAGGACGTCTCCTCATGTTCACTCCCTCCACATCTGCCTTCCATACCTCTCTTACTAGTCATTCTTCACTCACTCTTTCCACGTGTCCAAACCATCCTAATAATCTTTCATCAACCCTATCTCCCAACTCCCTTTCCACCCCTGTTCTCCTCCTCACCTCCTCATTTCTCACTCTATCCAGTCTAGTAATCTCCATCATACTTCTCAGACACCTCATCTCAAACACATTCAAACTCCTTCTCTCTTCCTCTCTTATGTTCCATGTTTCTGCCCCATACAGTGCTGTTGGCACAATCACTCCTTCATACAGTCTCCTCTAAGCATCCATTCCCAAATGTTTATTCCTCATTACACTTTTTAATCCACCAAGGCATTTACTCGCTTCTCTCAATCTACATTCTACCTCCACCTCCACTCCACCTTTTCCTCCCACATTTGCACCCAAAATATACAACATAATAATTTGCTCACTCAAAGAAGGAAAAATATCAAAATACTGGAAAAATGCCAACATTGTACCAATATATAAAGGAGGAAACAAGGAAGAACCAACTATTTACAGATTAGTCTCCCTCACAAACACTATAGCCAAAATTTGTGAAAAAATGATCAAGAGTAGATGGGTAATTTGTGAAAAAATGATCAAGAGTAGATGGGTAAAGCACCTTGAAGAAAACAATATAATAAACGAGACAATTTGGATTCAGGCAGGGAAGATCATGTGCTACGAATTTAATCTGTTTCTACTCAAGACTAATAGATATAATACAAGAGAGGGATGGATGGACCAAGTGTGCTTTCCTAGACATACAAAAAGCCTTCGACAAAGTACCGCACAAAAAATTACCCGTCTGGGGTATTGGCTGCTTGTTATTGTGGCAAAGTAACATGCAGTTGATACTTTAGGGTCTATATGGGGTGCCCCTATGGACCAGAGCCACACATAATTTTGTCTATGATAGAGGAAAACTCTTCATAGAGAAATGATGACACTTTTATACAGTTGAACCTCAAAAGCCTGGACTAATTGGGGGGAAGGGTGGTCCGGTCATGCCAAAAGTCCGGTCATTGAAAATATCGCCCTAACACCTGTAGATTTTCATAGCAGTATACATATAGGTAATGTATGATATGGCATAGAAACACATAAGAATAATACTCTAACACTGTAATAATAACAATACTGTAATAATAATACTAATAATTCTGTAATAATAACTAATACAGGCATGTGAATGTACTGCATATACAGTGTACTGTACTGTATTTTTTAGTACGTACATTGCAAATATTGGAAGGTTTGCACGCGGGACAGTGGTGGCGGCCAGGGTTGCCGCATTTTCTACACTACCGTGTAGAATGGGAGTGTTGCCATACCGGGGCATACATTTTTCTCGGGCGTGTGCAGACTTTCATAGCAAGATATACTTGTCAAACTTTGACAAAATGTTGGTTCTAGTTTTTTTTATTCTTGAATGTATATAAGGCCCCCATGCCCTAACATATTCAGTAAGATATAAAAATATATATATATTTTTTATATTATTATCGCTAAAAGAAAGCTGAAACTTTAGCATAGAATTTTTTTCTACACGGTGAAAACGTATCTTTTGGGGTATAATATTTTATAAGTAACACAATTACCAATAAAAGTCATATTTTGATGTACCATTTATTATTTGATAACTAGTTCTATGATTTTTAAACAAAAGTTTGAGTTTTTGAATGTTTTTAACAACCCGCTATGTAGAAAAAATTTCCTCATGTCCTTGTGCAGTTGCCACATGCCGCTATTTTACTAAGTTTTGGTACAAAATTCTACGAAACGGCAGCCATGATGGCAGCTTGACTGGGCCGGGTTTGAGTACACGTGTACGGCCGTCGCTGCCACCTACCGGACAAATAGGGAACTTTGCTTGAAAAGTCCGCCCTTTGTTCATTTCGACTGGTCATATGAGGGTCCGGGCATTCGGGGGCCGGGCTTTCGAGGTTCGACTGTACTATGACTGTCCCTCCGTTATGCTGTCCCCCAACCCCTTGCTGCTGTCCTGTACCATTTCTCTGAGTATTCGTTTTCTGCTGTGGGGGAATTCCCTGTGGTGGGGGAAAAGAACACTGCTACCAAGTATTTCCACTTGGATCGTAAGAGGCGAGAAGAAAGGGACGGGGAGTGGGACTAGGCATCCTTCTCCTTGTAGCCCCACAGGGGACATTCCTAAAAGAAAAAGTAAAGGCATAAGAGGGTCTGGCAGTTTTCCGACCAGCACCCTAAGGTTTGGGTCTTTTAATGTGCGTGGATGTGGTACAGATGAGAGTAAAAGGGAAGAGATAGGTAGTATGTTTGTGAGAAGAAAGATGGATGTGTTGGCTTTGAGTGAAACTAAGTTGAAAGGGAAGGGTATGTGTAAGTTTGGGAGTGTAAGTGGGAGGTTATCAGGAGTGAAGAGAGGGCGAGGGAGGGAAGGGGTGGCTATTCTAGTAAGTGAAGAGATAGGTAAACGTGTAGTGGAGTGGAAGGAGGTTTCCTCAAGGATAATGTGGATGAAGGTGAAACTGGGAAAGGAGATGTGGGTCTTTGTAAGTGCATATGGGCCTGGCAGTGAGAAGAGTGTAGAAGGGAGGCCTTTTGGATAGATTTAAATGAGTGCATAGAGGATTTAGGGAGAAATGTCAATATAATAGTACTGGGAGACCTTAATGCTAGGGTAGGAAATGGTCCAATTGATGGAGTGGTTGGGAAATGTGGAGTTCCAGGAAAGAATCGTAGTGGAGAGTTGATGGTGGAAATGTGTCTAGAGAGTTGATGATAGCAAATACAGTGTTTCAGAAGAAAGTCAAGCATAAGTACACATGGGAGAGGGTGGTGGATGGAAGGGTGGTAGATAGAGCATTGATGGATTATGTAGTGGTAAATAGGACTATGATAGGAAGAGTTAAGGATGTACATGTGCTAAGGGGAGAGGGTGGGGGAATATCAGATCATTTTATGGTGGAAGGTAAGTTGAGAGTGGAGGATAGATGGAGAAAGAGGAAAGGGACAAAAGGTAGGGAGGTGCTTAGAGTGAACTCTTTAAATGAAAAGGAAAAGGAGGAGTACAAGAAGAAGCTGAAGGAGTGGGAGGGAGTGAAGGATAGAGTAGAGCTAGGTGTGGAGGAGGAATGGGGATGGTTCAAGGAGGGAGTCACAAAGTGTGCAAGGATGGTGTGTGGAACAAGAAGGACAGGAGGAAATAGAAGGAAGGGTAGTGAATGGTGGGATGAGGAAACAAAGAAGGTTGTAGAAGAGAAGAAGCGAGCTTTCACAGATTGGTTACAAAATAGGACGAGGGAGTCATATGAGAGGTACAAAGAAAAGAAAAGAGAAGTAAAGAAAAAGGTAAAGGAGGCAAAGAGGAGAGCAGATGTGAAGTGGGGTAAGAGTATGACAGATAATTTTGAAAGTAATAAAAAGATGTTTTGGAAAGAAATTAAGAGAGGAAGAGGAGGCGAATCAAGTAGAGAAGAAAAGGTAAAAGGTGCAGATGGAGAGATGATAATGGAAGAGAAGGCAGTAAGGGGAAGATGGGCAAAATATTTTAGGGAGTTGCTAAATGTGAAGGAGGATAAGGAGGGAAAGATAGTTGCAGTGGGAAATGCTAAGAAAATGAGAGTGATGAGTGAGGAAAATGGAGGAGAAATAAGGAAGGATGAAGTGAAGGCAGTTGTTAAGATGATGAAAGCAGGTAAGGCACCTGGTCTAGATGGATGCCATGCAGAATGTCTAAAAAAAGGAGGTACAGTGATGGTGGACTGGCTGGTGAGGTTATTTAATGTTTGCTGGAGAGAGGGTAGAGTGCCGGAGGACTGGAGGAGTGCCTGTATAGTTCCTCTTTACAAGGGAAAAGGGGACAAGTGTGAATGTAGTAGTTTCAGAGGGATTAGCTTGTTAAGTGTAGTTGGGAAGGCTTATGGGAGGATCTTGATTGAGAGGATTAGGAGAGGAACAGAGGGAGTAATTGGTGAGGAACAGTGTGGATTTAGGACAGGTAGAGGTTGTGTAGATCAGATCTTTGTGATAAGACAGATATGTGAGAAAGCTATTGGAAAGGGGAAGGATGTTTTTTGGGCTTTTATGGATCTGGAAAAGGCTTACGATAGAGTAGACAGAAAGGCACTGTGGGAGGTTATGCAGATATATGGGATAGGAGGAAAGCTTCTAGGAGCTGTCAAGAGTTTTTATGAGAGTAGTAGAGCTTGTGTCAGGATTAGAAATGGAGAGAGTGAGTGATTCGAGGTAAAGGTGGGACTTCGTCAAGGATGCGTTATGTCGCCCTGGCTGTTCAACTTATACATGGATGGGGTAGTGCTAGAGGTAAATGCAAGGGTAGTGGGTCAGGGATTGGAGATGGTTAAAGAAAATGGAGAAAAGTGGGAGGTGAGCCAGCTGTTGTTTGCTGACGACACTGCACTTGTGGCAGGATCAGAGGAGGGACTGAGGAAGTTGGTGACAGAGTTTGGGAGAGTATGTGATAGAAGAAAGCTAAAGATAAATGTGGGTAAAAGTAAGGTGATGAGATGTACAAGGGGTGAAAGTGGCAGTAGACTGGAAGTGAGCATTAACCACTTCACTCCGGGACTTAAATCTCGCGGGCAGCAGCCAATGCCAGCCGCACGACGTGTCGCAATAATACTTGCATCATAAAATATAGTCACCGCTTATATCGATCGTTCTCTCTTTCACCCGTGGATTTTGAAAACCATAGAGAATGGGATTCAGTGCATATTAGGGGGAATGTAAAAATGCAGGGGTGACTACAATAAATATAATCAAGACGCCGATATCGCAGCGTCGCGAATCCACTTGCTCCTCATGACGCCTACGTGTGCGGCACCGTATGGTAGGGGTTAAGGGAGAGCGACTGGAGGAAGTGGATAGTTTTAGATACTTGGGTGCAAATGTGGCAGGAAAAGGTGGAGTGAAGGTGGAGGTAGAATGTAGATTGAGAGAAGCGAGTAAATGCCTTGGTGGATTGAAGAGTGTAATGAGGAATAGACATTTGGGAATGGATGCTAAGAGGAGACTGTATGAAGGAGTGATTGTGCCAACAGCACTGTATGGGGAAGAAACATGGAACATAAGAGAGGAAGAGAGAAGGAGTTTGAACGTGTTTGAGATGAGGTGTCTGAGAAGTATGATGGGGGTTACTAGGCTACATAGAGTGAGAAATGAGGCGAGGAGAAGAACGGGGGTGGAAAGGGAGTTGGGAGAGAGGGTTGATGAAAGAGTATTAGGATGGTTTGGACACTCGGAAAGAATGAGTGAAGAAAGACTAGTAAAAGAGGTATGGAAGGCAGATGTGGAGGGAGTGAACATGAGGGGACGTCCTAGGATGAGGTGGATGGATGGGGTGAAGGGGGCTTTGGGGAAGAGGGGAATGTCTGTTGAGGAAGGACGGGAGAGGACAGAAGACAGGGGTGAATGGAGAATGGTTGTATATAGATGATGTTGTGATGCATGAGGTGGAATGTGGGTGAGGTAGTATGTGTGAGCAAAATTTGACACAGCCCGAAGGGATTTCTTCCCATCTTCTCCTGTTATGCATGGGGGGATGGAGAGGGGTAGTCGCCGATTTAATGAAGCGGCCTTGCTGTGGATGTGCTGTGTCTTGCGACACTGCTTCTGACCCAGGGCAGTGGACAAGGTGCAGGGATGACCCGTCATTCAGGAGGTGCTAAGATAAGAGGGAGGGTGGAGGGGTGTGGAGTGTATTCAGGGATAGAATGGATGGGAATGATTTTATGCCTTTTCCATTTTGGCTACCTCCCTTGTAAGGGGGAAAAAGCCTTGGTATATGTATGTAAAAACATAGGAGGGATACAATGTAACCTACTAAACTGGATTTAGGATTTCCTGCATGGTAGAAAAATGTGAGTAGTGTTCAGGTTGGGAGGTGATTAGTGGAGTTCCACAGGAATCAGTATTGGCTCCAATAATGTTTGCTATTTATGCGAATGACATGAGGATGTGGAATGTTACATTAGCTTCTTTGCAGACGATGCTAAATTGTTGAGGAAAGTGAAAACTGAAATAGATTGTGAATCACTACAGAGAGACCTAAACAAGGTTTGGAAATGGAGTCAGAAGTTGGAAGTAGACTTCAACATAAAGAAATGTATAATGGAGTTCGGAAAAAGTAAAAAAAAAAAAAAGAAAAAAAAAAGAAAAAAAAAAAGAATATCAGGACAATATACAATTGGAACAAAGCAAATGGGATCTGAAAAAGACCTGGGAGTAATCATCTCAAATGACTTGTCCTCTGATAAAAACAGATAAACAAAATTGTCGGAGAATCCTACAACTTGCTAAGATCAGTAAAAGTGGCTTTTACCTATTTGGACAAAAAAATGGTAAAAAAAAAAATATATATATATTAGTCACACTAATAAGGCCTAGACTGGAGTATGCTGCGACACTATGGACACCCAGTACGAAAAAGAATATAAAGAAAATTGAAAGAGTCCAGAGAGAAACCATGAAAATGGCCCCAGCATTTTCAAACCTGTCATATGAGGAGAGATTGGCTAAACTGAAATTACAGACTTTGGAATGAAGAAGAGAGGCAACCTACTGACCACCTACAGAATCATGAAAGGCACGGAGTCCTTGATAGAGAGGACTTATTAAATTGGGACAAGAGAAACACAAGAGGACATGGAAAGAAATTAAAAAAGGATAGTTATAGAAGAGACCTGAAGAAGAAGACCTTATACTCTGTGTATATATTCTTGTGTCCTTTTTTATTTCTATGTACCCTGAGGATGTCTGAATAGACAAAAGTGCTTGGTCATCAGTTTATCTTTTTCCTTGGTGGTTTTTCCGCATATATATATAATATAATTCTACTCAAACATCTTCACTATCACCTGTACCTCATAATAAGCCCCCCCCCCCAAAAAAAAAAAAAAAAAAAAAAAAAAAATATATATATATATATATATATATATATATATCCACACACACATACTCATGTAAGAAAAACACTCCAAAACAGAGCTCCAAATACTTTCCTCCACCTGACTTACCCTTGGTTCATTTCCCCATAAAGATCATCGTAGAACTTGAAGGAAAAATCAGACTGACCCACAAGAAGAAGTACTGATATATAATCTACAA
Organism: Oratosquilla oratoria; assembly: GCF_046742065.1. Taxonomy (NCBI): domain Eukaryota; kingdom Metazoa; phylum Arthropoda; class Malacostraca; order Stomatopoda; family Squillidae; genus Oratosquilla; species Oratosquilla oratoria. The sequence goes on from NC_134799.1 coordinate 60,029,765, forward strand.
TCAGGAACCTCAAAAAACCCACACATTCTTCCTACCACATTACACAAGCCCAGGAAATTGAATACAACAAAAAACAACCCCAGTATCGTTCTACTTAAACATCTTCACTCCATCACCTGAATCTCTCAGCATGTCCCTACAAAAACATGTATGAAAACAAATAAAAAAACACTCCAAAACTGACCTCCAAATTTGATTACTTCCAAATTCGAGTTTTCAACCGACTTCACCAGACAAGCAATTATTTCAAGAAATACCTCCCAAGATAAACAAGAACTACATTGGCATGACTGTAGTGAAACAATATTAACCCTGGCTACAAATTTTCCTCACTTTCATCTAGTAACATAAGACAAGAGTCCCACACTTGTACAGTGCATACAATAACCCATTTTCCCCCACAGAAATCTATTAAGAGAGAACACAGGACCATTACTAGACACTATGGGGTTACTGGAAGTCACCTCATCAGTGACACAGTGCTGTGATATATAGATTTTTAATCAATTTCTATTCTGATGTGTATAAATTATGAATGTGATCTTATATCAAAAAGTGTGAAAATTATATCATCACTTAACAAATGATCCAAGTTTCATACCATGACCATGAAAATATAAAGTTAGATAGACAAATATATCACAAGGTACAATTTTTTAAGCCACCAATCTCTTCATCTATTTGGGTAATATCTCTTCATATTAAAGACTGATAGACTGACTGATTAATTGAATTATGGACTGATTAATTGCACAGGAAAGCAGAGATGTAAAACCTGAGGTTTAAACATAACTTTGAATATGACCTGAGGTCAAATTATTTAGACATGAATGGTGAGAGTCAGTTTCAGCCCTGGCCTTAGATGATGTGGACTGAATATTCAGAAGTTGTTGAGCTGATTATAACCCTGATATATCCATACTACCCACTGCCATGTTCACTGATATGAATAATTATACACAACTGTGCATGGTGCTCATTCTAAGACCTATCATACAAAGCCATACAATTATATTCAGAATTGTCTCTTGACTTTCTGTGCCATCCTCGGATGTACAATTATATGTACTATGTATAATATTGAGTCTTATATGTATTGTACTTATTGTATGTTTGATTGTATCCGAATAAAATTCAATTCAATTCAATTCAATTCAGCTTGGGTTTGGTCTGGTTTGGAAGTTAGGTCAACTACTGTATAGTTAGGTTAGGTTAAAACTAGACTACGTTTACATAAACAAAACATGACTGAAGGCAGTCTACTAGCTATGCATATAAGTACAAATGACAACTGACATAGTTCACTCCAATGTACAATACTTTAGGATGATTGTTGTCAAATCTATGTAAATTTTGCTTTCCATAAATTCTAAGCAAAAAAAAATAAAATAGGGTTGTGCATGGATCTGAATTATTTTGCATAAGAGAGAGGTTCTCTACTTAAGGCAAATACCTTAAATTATGTAATCATCAAATCTATTTGTATTCATACTATGAAGAATTACCATACCAGTACTACTCAAATTCCACAACTGATAACTTGGATTTATTAAACTGGTTTGGCAACTTTGGTTCTTCTAATTTCATGAAGCTAGAGCCTAGATACACCACAATTACTTTCAAGGTCTACAAGAAAAAGTTGATCTACTTCCTGATCTTGTTTCTAGCACCCAGTCCAAAGCTATTTGACTTCCAAAGGCACCATTAAGCCCATCCCAAAATCATCAATGACTTTTACATAATAAACTCCTGAGTCATACTTAACTGAATATGTACTTCTAACAAAATCAAGCTTGGAAAAAACTGTACTTTCAAATAGCTTCTAAATAAAGGAATTTCTGTCCCCTACGTAGGTTATACATTTCATCTATTTTTGCTTACAAGCACATATGCCTTTTTTTCTTTTCTGTTAATAACCTATCATATTAAATACGTAGCAAAACCTATTATGTTTATTAAGGATTGGTACGATCCAGTTTGGGGTGACCCAATTAAACCTGCCAGTTACGTGGTTTCATATTGTCTAAATCATACCAAAACAACACATAGTAAACATTTAATACTGCGCAACCAGAAAACAACAATAAAATCACTTTTGCAATATGCTCACCATTATAATACTCACCAATCTGCCATCTCGAGGTAAAACTTGGCTGATTGTTCGTTAATTTGAGGCCCCATTAAATTTTGTAATTCCTTAATTAATACTTCTTTGTCAGTTGTTCCTAAACAGTTAAATTGGCGCAACAGTCCTTCTTCTAATTCCTCATCCACCTCCATTATTGTGAAGTTTATTGAAAATCCCTATGGAGTTAAATTTTAGGAACGGGAACAATTTACGATCACTGCGCTGTTTATGTTGAAATGCTACTAAACAATAGACGAAGTGATACAAGAGCATCGCGTGACTTATGGTACTAGATAGTTTTTAATCTATTCCTATTTTATCGTCGTAAAACATCTGAAGATAAATGTCGAGTGTCGACATACTTTTGTACGAGTGAACACCTTGACTACGGCAGAATCCAATTCCCAATGGTTTATGGCAGGTTTATCACAAAATAACAGTCCATTTTCGTAAAGGGTAAACGATGAGGGTTCGCTGTTGAAAAGACACGCTACTCAGTTTACAAAGTCGAGAAATACAACAATAACAACAAAACAACATTATATAATAATACAACCTTGTCATTAGTAATCCTAATTCATTGGCACAGAACTGCTCTACTTTTACTGTACCTACCCTCTTTATATAATTGCACTGAACCACTTATATAGGTTCCTACACTTACAATATTAATTTTACTTATCATGAATGATTTTAGCTAAAATTAATAATATTATATTCAATTGGTTGCTAAATATGAAATAAGAACGAAAACAAACGAAGTCGTGCGCTACTTTTCGAATTAAATTAGCGTTGTCTTATTTCTTGTTTACACAAAGGCTTCATAAGGATAAGGTCAGTGTCCTAAGACTTTCCATAGTTTAACCACGCCTATTTCAAAACTTGCGTAATGATTATTGTAAAACATAAGTTCGCGCTTGAAGATCATAGAAATATTACGTCAACAAAAAACAATTTCATCGTTTCATTAGTAAACGATGAATTGTTTAAACCGTTTGAAAAAAATCCTATTGTACAGGTCGTGGAACCTGCATGGCGATTCTGTTTGACTGAAGAACTCTTTTGTCTATCCAGACGAAATAATTACGTAACATATCATGGTTAAGTGCATATTGGTCAAACCACCATCTGATAACACTCAACATGTGGAGGAAATCGTTTTACAATGGGCACAACAAAATTAATTTTGATTATTTAAAACCCCTCGTATCAAGTCTTGTGTATGGTGTGGCTTTGTGGAATTTGGGGGAGAATGAAAAATAAGAAGATAACGAGACTGCTCTATCGTGCTTGGCTTTTGACAAAACTTTTGAATATAGCCTACTATTTTTTTCAGGTTTTCCAATTATTTGTGTACTGCTCCATGTAATTCAAACGTCTCGTTTGCCACTAAAATATTTTAGTATTTAACTCAGACTAATTTCTAAGGACCGTTTCACCCTGATTAGTCCATGCATTGATACGTAAAAAAAATAAAAAATAAAAAAAATAAAAAAATAAATACAAGGATGATATCTGAGACAGAGTTTGAAGCGCAGTTTCAAGTCGCTTTCGAAACTTTCACTTCAGTTGTCCGTCATGACGACGTGCGCAGTGCTCCAAATCGTTTTCAGGATTTGCGTGATTCAACGAAATGATGTGACAAAGGTTACAAGGATTACAAAGGCGGAGCATGCCGACAGGAGACCTTTTGGTCCATATCTAGGTCGGATGCGAAAAAAATCATAATAATGATTAACAAATAAATTAATAAATAAAAACTACAATGATATAAATGATAAATGAAATACATAAACGCATAGGTATAGTTAAATGATAAACAGGTAAATAGTAAATGATAATAAATTGAAGTATAACAAAGGAAAATCAAACATATAATAAACAAACGGACAAATGATAACAAAACAAATAAACAAATAATAACTGACCGCTACAACTTGTTAATTTAACTGTGAGCGTGACGTCATTATTTCGAATGTACAGTAATGTACGGGGGATCGTGACGTCATATCGCCCCTCATATTTAACACTACATAAGAATCGTAAGCAGACATATGTCAGTTATGTAAGAACATAAGAATGAAGGAGGTAGCAAGAGACCATAAGACTTACACCAGACAGTTCAATGTCCATTACTACCCATCATCCCCATCCATAAAGTTAAATCCATCCATAAATCATCTCTGAAAACAACCAATAGTTCTGCGGTCACTACATGGTTACTAAGTCTATTTCATTCGTTGACCACTCTGCTAGTAAACCTTTTGTTGTCTGTTCACTTCTTAAATCTAAATCCATCCAATTTATATTTATTACTACGAGTCCTGCCCAGGGGCGCATCCAGGGTGGGAGGCAAAGGTGGCCATACCCCCTCCCCCCGAAAATTCCTTCCTTGTAAGAAATTAAATACACTAACCACTCATTGTATGGTGTGCACTTGTTGAATTGTTGTTTTTTATTTTCTCCTCATATTTTTACATTGCGGTAAGTACGTTAATGTATATCATTATGTCACTTTGATTACACACACACACACACACACACACACACACACACACACACACACAATGGAGGCCGACATGCAGAAATTGAAATGCGGTACTGCCAAGGATTCGAACCCGGCGAGCGCATGACAAGTACTGTAGAAACTTACCAATGACGTTATCAAGAGCATGGCATGAAGCTGCATCCAATGATGGGGCGGTAGATCGAGAGATATACGGTTTTGGAGAGAGTGGAGCTTCTTCTCAGCCTCTGTAAAAGATCAACTAGCCCTTCTGGTAGGACATGTAGACACGAAGGGAAACATCCATGAGGACTTCTCAGGATTTTAGGAAGCCACTGATGGAATTAGCAAAACAATAGCAGAGTTAATTGTTTCCAATCTGAAGGAATATGGTTTGGATCTCGGCCTTCTAGGAGGTCAGGCGTACGAAGGATGTGCAGCAACGAAGGGAGATATAAATGACGCTCAAGCACACATTAGGGACATCTACAAAAAGGCAATTTCCACCCAATGCAGCAGTCACGTCTTCAGTCTAGTAGTGTGTCAAGCTGCAAAGGGGCAAGGTGTCGATAATTTTGTGGGAACAATTAAGGAAATCGCGAACTTCATGCGCGCTAGTGCCGAGAGAACGAGATAATTTGATACCGAAGTGTTTGAACAGAAGTAGTCTTCTGCATATGGGTATGTTGCTCACTTACCTCATTTCTGTGATTTCCTGGTTCTTCGGTAGTTTTTGTTTCACTTTTCAATCCCCCGACGCATTTAGTCCACAGTGTCACTCTACAGTCTACATTTATCTAAAACCAGTAGCTCTCCTAATTCTTATTCTACATACATACATACATATACCAAGGCTTTTTCCCCCTTCCAAGGGAGGTAGCCAAAAAGGGAAAGGCATAAAAACACTCCCACCCATTTCATCCCTAAATACACTCCACACCCCTCCCACCCTTCCTCTCATCTGAGCACCTCCTGGATGACGGGTCATCCCTGCACCCTGCCCACCGCCCTGGGTCAGAAGCAGTGTCGCAAGACACAGTACATCCACAGCAAGGCCGCTTCATTTAATCGGCGACCCCCCCTCTCCGTCCCCCTTTGCATATAAGGCGAGGACGGGGAGAAATCCCTTCGGGCTGCGTCAAAATTTACTCACACATACTACCCCACCCCCACCCCCCCGCCCATTCCTCCTCATGCAGTCACAACATCATCCATATACAACCATTCTCCACTCACCTCTGTCTTCCGTCCTCTCCCTTCCTTCCTCAACAGACATACCCCTCTTCCCCAAAGCCCCCTTCACCCCATCCATCCACCTCATCCTAGGACGTCCCCTCATGTTCACTCCCTCCACATCTGCCTTCAATACCTCTTTTACTAGTCTTTCTTCACTCATTCTTTCCATGTGTCCAAACCATCCTAATACTCTTTCATCAACCCTATCTCCCAAATCCTTTTTCACCCCTGTTCTCCTCCTCACCTCCTCATTTCTCACTCTATCTAGCCTAGTAACCCCCACCATACTTCTCAGACACCTCATCTCAAACACATTCAAACTCCTTCTCTCTTCTTCTCTTATGTTCCACGTTTCTGCCCCATACTGTGCTGTTGGCACAATCACTCCTTCATACAGTCTCCTCTTCGCATCCATTCCCAAATGTCTATTCCTCATTACACTTTTTAAACCACCAAGGCATTTACTCGCTTCTCTCAATCTACATTCTACCTCCACCTTCACTCCACCTTTTCCTGCTACACTTGCACCCAAGTATCTAAAACTATCCACTTCCTCCAGTCGCTCTCCCTTAATGTTCACTTCCAGTCTACTGCCACTTTCACCCCTTGTACATCTCATCACCTTACTTTTACCCACATTTATCTTTAGCTTTCTTCTATCACATACTCTCCCAAACTCTGCCACCAGCTTCCTCAATCCCTCCTCTGACCCTGCCACAAGCGCAGTGTCGTCCGCAAACAACAGCTGGCTCACCTCCCACTTTTCTCCATTTTCTTTAACAATCTCCAATCCCTGACTCACTACCCTAGCATTCACCTCACGCACCACCCCGTCCATGTATAAGTTGAACAGCCAGGTTGACATAACACACCCCTGACGAAGTCCCATCTTTACCTCAAACCACTCACTCTCTCCATTTCTAATTCTAACACAGGCTCTACTACTCTTGTAAAAACTCTTGACAGCTCCCAAAAGCTTTCCTCCTATCCCATATATCTGCATAACCTCCCACAGTGCCTTTCTGTCTACCCTATCATAAGCCTTTTCCAGATCCATAAAAGCCCAAAAAACATCCTTCCCCTTTCCTATAGCTTTCTCACATATCTGTCTTACCACAAAGATCTGATCTACACAACCTCTACCTGTCCTAAATCCACACTGTTCCTCACCAATTACTCCTTCTGTTCCTCTCCTAATCCTCTCAATTAAGATCCTCCCATAAGCCTTCCCTACTACACTCAACAGGCTAATCCCTCTGAAATTACTACATTCACACTTGTCCCCTTTTTCCCTTGTAAAGAGGAACTATACAGGCACTTCTCCAGTCCTCCGGCACTCTACCCTCTCTCCAGCAAACATTAAATAACCTCACCAACCAGTCCACCATCACTGAACCTCCCTTTTTCAGACATTCTGCATGGCATCCATCCAGACCAGGTGCCTTACCTGCTTTCATCATCTTATTCTAACACGTTTAAACTCGCACCTTCTGACTGTTCGTTCCACATACGTACTAGCGCACACAACTCGCGCCCCATTCGCCCTCCTATCTACACCGTGACCTTCGGCCCCATGTGGGGGGTGCCATCTGCGCACCCCTATCTGCACCACATTCATCCTATCTATACCCCCCCCCTTGATCTCGAGATCAACCTATACTTCGTCTTCGTCTCCTCCACTTCCTACTTCGTAGTCCTGCAGCCATCTCGGAGGACGTCTATCGCGCTGCTGTCGTCGGGGCGTTGCTCCCCCATCCATTACAGCGTCATGGTTCTCTTCCTCATTTTCTCCGTCATTCACCACACGACGAAGATCCAGAATATGTCGCGGCATTCCCTTGACAGAGATGTTGTTCCGCAAATTTGCCTCCGTTACGATACCCCTCCTCCACTATGACGTGTACTTAACATCCTTTGGATTCATCCATACTACCTATCCCACCTGTTCTGAGACAGCGCCTTCTTCAGCATTGGCTGGTAGCATCGGCCCTACCTTGGGATGTCGCCAATCATATTTAAATAAGGCTCTCTGTGGAACCGAGTCTTCGTCTCAGCTTGACCTAAGGGACATATACCAGAGGACTGCCTCCATGGGTGGTATTAGTGCCCTCTCGGCGATGGATTTAATCGTGCGATAGTGTCGTTCTACACCATTTCCGCTCGACCGATAAGCAGCCCTAAAGAAACGTCTCATGCCCCACTTGTCCAGCATTTCTTTCAGCGCTCCCGACCGAAACGCGGTCCACCAGGACTTCATCCACTGGACCCCGTTCTAGAAGTATCTCATTCATCACCCGTGCAATTTCCTCTCGCGTCTTCGATTTCAACTCCCGCCAGACGACGAAGCGCCCCAGGCCGCAGTCAATCATCGATAGGTACATGCCCCGCCGATAGTGGGCTACGCCAACCGCCAACCTCTTCCAGTTCTCTTCTACGCTAAGTTCCCCCGCTGCGTGCGGTCTAGGGGCAAATTCTATTGACTGACATCGGACACACGCTCTCACCGCCCGCCGGACTTCTTCCCTAGTTATATTCGGGTCAACTTTCCTTGCCAGGAACAATGACATAACACCTGGGTGATGAGTTCCATGCAACTCTTTCGCGCATAGGGACCCTGCAGCGCACACTTTAACCTTCTCGTCCTGTTCCTCCGGCACTCTTAGTCAAATTTCCTTCACTCTGGTTAGCGTATCCGCTTTGTTCACTCCCGACGCCACTTGGATTACGCTCACCTTCACGATGAACTTGTCTATTAACTCCCTCAGGATCCCTAGGCGCCGCTTCACAATGACCTCTGCTGTCCATTTCGTGCTCATTCTCTTCTCAGCCGTCAGCATTGAGTTCATCCATCCCGCCATCCAACTCCGATACGTTAGTGTGATGATAGTCATCCTTTTTGCGCTGCCACGCCCAATCTTTGATTACCACACCTCTTATCCCCGATACTACGCCGGTTGCTATGCTGTTAGCATCGCACCATATTACGCCTATGCCCTGTTGTGCACCCCACTGTCCTCTCGCTGGATCTTTGTGTCTCACCCGTTGTACGACGTCACGGATCATCGTGAGCGTGCCCTCATCAATCTTGTCTCTCCAACCCTTCGACCCTGACCGCCTCTTAGGTTCCAGGACAATTTCCCCCGGAGGACAATTTCCCCCCGTTGACAATTGCCCCCTAGGACATTTCCCCCCCGGAGGACAATATCCCCCCTCATCAACCTTGTCTCCCCAACCCTTCGACCCTGACCGCCTCTTGATATAGCTGCACGCTACACGGAGCCAACCGGCAATCGGGTAGTGACCAACCAATCTGGCACAAAGCGAGAAGAGCATTCGTCTGCTCACCTCGTCCGTTAAATTCGGGATCTCGTTGCCTCTCCTGAACAACAGGTATCCGCTCCCGTCTCTCTTCTTTCAGCCGCCCGAGAAAATTAAAAACATACCTTAGGTCAACAATGCACGAAGATTGTCGTGTCTGGCATTCATGAATATGTAGTGATTCCTTTATTTACTTAGTTATTGTATATATTTATTGTATATGTATCTCCTTTATTGTATATGTAATACTTCTTTATTATACATGAGTACTTAATATCAACATTATTGTAAATGTTTTGTATAAGTAAGCCTATGTAGTCATTACATCATATAAGTACAATAAAGGAGATACATATACAATAAATATATACAATAAGTAAATAAAGGAATCACTACAAATATTCACAGGAATAAGATACCAACGAAGAATAAATCATTGCTAAAGTAGCTTCAAAATCTCGCGTTAGGAAAATGTGCATCAAGCTTTAACAGGCAGCGGCATGCTAACATCGATGTGGTGCTAAGTAAACGTTAAATTACATTTTGCACTTGAAAGGTTTTATGTTGATAATCTATTACATTAACATTACAGTCCGATTCAAATGTTTCTAGTTTATTTGCAATTTTGCTTACTAATGGTTAAGTAATTTTTTTCAGATAAAAAACTGTGTAGTTATTATTTTCGTCACAATATTTACTTACATACTAAACAAATTGAAATTATTGTACGCATTATTGTAATTCAGACACAATCTTAACAGTGTACTTTCTAATTACATTCTGGTTAGTATTCAGTAATTCTATTCCACTTTGTTTCTCTATATAACCAGATCAAATTAATGCTATTTTATTTCGTAATGAATTATATTATTAATGCAGTCCCTATAAAAACCTAAAAATATTTGCAATCATACATGAAGTTTTGTTTATATAAATAAAACATTCCACTGTTTATTTCAAAATGCACAGAAGTAAATAAGAGTTACTTGCATTAGATTTTTTCCTCACCTCAGTTTTTATTTTCATGCCCCCCCCCCCAAAAAAAAAAAAAAATCCTGGGTGCGCCCCTGGTCCTCCCCTGTTGTCTTAATATGATGAGCTTGTTTGCATTACCCTTGTTAAATCCTTTAGCCCCTTTGAATACCTCTATTAGATCACTTCACACTCTTCGTCTTTCCAGAGAGTGTAAGTTAATGTGCCTAGACCGTCTTCATAAGGCAAATTTCCAAGCCCGTGTATCATTTTGGTTATTCTCTGTACAGATTTTAATAAATTGATATCCATTCTATATGAGGGCGGCGAAAACTGTACCGTATAGTCAAAGGTGGGTTTAATTATCACCAGATAGAGTTTAATAATTACACCTGCACTTTTGTTTATAACCGTCCTAGCAGTAAGCCCTAGTGATCGGTTAGCTCTGTCCCTGGTATTAATGCACTCTTTCCTGGATTTAAGGTCAACACTCAATAACACTCCCAAGGCTTTTTCACATTTTGTTTTTTTCTAAAATGGTGTTATTTAAATTATACCTGTTTTCTTGGTTGTGTAAACCTACATTTATCACACTGTACTTTGAGATATTGAAGTTTATTTGCCATTAATCCGACCATTTGTTAAGATCTTCCTGTAATATCCCGGCGTCCTCCCCGGACCTAATATGGTGTCCTATTTCAGTGTACGTAAATTTATTATATATATTATATTATATTATATTATATATATATATATATATATATATATATATATATATATGTGTGTGTGTGTGTGTGTGTGTGTGTGTGTGTGTGTGTGTGTGTGTGTAATGGACAATAAGGGACCCTAAACTGAGCCCTGGGGAACTCCACTAGCAATATTACCCTATTTGGATTTTACACCGTTATTGGTGACCCGCTGTTTTCTGTCTCTTTGCCTCGCCCACACACCTACACCTGACGCGCCAGCCACACACACACCTGCCTATGACAGTGCGACTGCTTGACCCGACGTGACCTAATCCAGTACAATTATGTAATTACGCACCTCGGGCGACCACCCGTGCAATATATATATCAGCTCCTGGCCGCATGTAAAACCAGTTCAGTTATACATACATATACCAAGGCTTTTTCCCCCTTTCAAGGGAGGTAGCCAAATAGAAAAAGGCATAAAATCATTCCCTCCCATTCCATCCCTAAATACACTCCACTCCGTTCCACCCTCCCTCATATCTTAGCACCTCCTGGATGACGGGTCATCCTTGCACCTTGTTCAGTTATACCTTAATAATAAATGAGACGAACTCACAAACATTCTTCTCACGGTAACTCACAACGGCTACAATCTAATCCATTCAAACACTTTTATTCCTATGCCATGGGCTTTGACTTTACTTAGTAGTTTCTGGTGTGTCACCCTGCCGAGTGCTTTGCTAAAGTTAAGGTAAATAACATCGTAACTATCATTGCTATTTGCCGCCTTGTTGACATGAGTGTAAAAGCACACAAGATTTGTTATACATGACCTGACTTTGGTGAACTAGGCAGGTAGGAATCTATGCATTATCATATTAGGTCCTTGGTATAGTTCTTTATTACCGAATGTTTGTAAGTATTTACCCTTGTGCAGTCACGTAGGTCATGCCGCCGCACGCAGAATCTTATTATACTTTACTTCCTCTCTATCTGAGGATATCTTATCTCCCTTCTGAGGTACTTAGTGTAGTTTATGGTAGTCCTGGGTTATAACTTATAATGGGTCAGAGGTACTTCAATATGAGTAAAAGCAGCAACGACTGCAACAGCACTGTAGGAGAGAGGCCAAACGCAGAGTATGGGATCCAATATATTTGACGTTTCCCCCAGCAGGGCTTCTTCAGAAATAACGTCAGCTGGGCGAAACGTCAAATATATTGGATCCTATACTCTGCGTTTTGCCTCTCTCCTACATTACTTCAATAAAAAAAAAAAAACAATGGAAGAAGATGGTTCAGAAGCACTGCGACCCGTTCAGATGATAAAACCCGAGGGATGGGAAGACACCGTTGACCAGAGGGATGCAGAGGATCGCCAGTCCACCTCTACTCATCACGGAAGAAGGTCCTGACAGATCGCGAACTACGCGCAGCCTCTCCTATCCCGCTCATGTCTACACTTTTGTGGTGTACAATCTCGGTGAAATCCACACTCTGTAACATTCAACCCATAAGATGATCGTAATTCCTATAATGTCTAAAATTTCGCGGTGTACAATCTTGGTAACATCCACATGGTAATAATGATGGCAATAATAGTAACAACAACAACAACAACAATAATAATAATAATAATAATAATAATAATAATAATAATCATAATAATAATAATAATAATAATAATAATAATAATAATATATAATGCATACATACATATACTAAAGACTTTCTTCCTTACAAGGGAGGTAGTGAAAAAAAAAAAAATACTCCCATCCACTCCCCTCCCTCCCTCCTGGATGACGGGTCATCCCTGCATCTCGCCCACTGTCCTAGGTCAGAAGCAGTGTCGCAAGACACAGCACATCCACAGCAAGGCTGCTTCATTAGTTCGGCGTGCCCCCTCTCCGTCCCCTCATGCAGAAAAGAAGACGGGGAGAAATCCCTTCGGGCTCCGTCAAGTTATTTTTCACACATACTCCCTCAGCCCCCGTACCCCCACCCCCACCCACTCCCCCTAATGCATCACAGCATCATTCACACACGACCGTAATGATAATCATAACATTGTTAATACAGTTTTTGAGCTGATATTTTATCCTTGTTACATTGCACAAAATAATAATAATTTCTGTCCATTTTAATAATTTGATAGAGAATTGAGTGCCCTCCGAAGGGAAATAAAAGTCTATGGGAAAATGGCTGCCGTGGCTGACACAGACATAATTTCAAGTGCATAGTATCGCAAAATGATCATGATATATCAGTCTACATGTTTACAAATTTTCATGCATTTATCACGAACAACTGTCCTGAATTTTTAAGTTATGCCCCTTGACTATGTGCACACACTTGTGCCGTTGTAAGCCTAATGGTGGAACCCTGATATCCTGTGCATAATAGGTTTCCATATTGACAAAATTGTCTCAGGACTGGATTTTACTAGAATAATTGTAAGTGTTTTTAAATTCTGTTTTCTGTTTTATCAGATCATTTTCATTTATTAGATTACTAATCTTACTATGGCAGGAAAACTAATTAGTATTGTTTAGATTGTATAGGCAATAGTACTCAATAAACATCAATATGTTGAGGGCTCCCAAAAGAGTTAATCTTCCCGGGTCCCCAGGTGACCCAATGGTCATAATTCCTAACATTTTTTTTCCAACTTGTGTGACCTTTCCATGTCCCTTTCCATGCCTTCATCTGTTTTAGTACGAGTATATCTAACTCCTGTCTCTGTCATTTTGTAATCCCTGGTGATGTCTTAAGATATACGAAAACGTTGCAGTGTGTTTCTGCAATTTTTTTTCACGTGGGTTTGTGAATTATTGCAACACACACACACACACACACACACACACACACACACACACACACACACACACACACACACACACACACACACACACACACACACACACACACACACACACATATATATATACACACACATACATACATACATACATATGTGTGTGTGCGTGTATATATACATATATATCCCATACTTTTTTATTTCCCTTCGGAGGGCACTCAATCCTCTATAAAATTATCAAAATGGACAGAAATTATAATTATTTTGTGCAATGTAACTTCTCAACCACTCCATCTATTGGTTCATTTCCTACCCTAGCATTAAAGTCTCCCAATACCACTACACTGACATTTCTCCCTAAACCCTCTATGCACTCATTTAAATCTATCCATAAAGCCTCCCTTTCCTCTGCACTCTTCTCATTACAAGGCCCATATGCACTTACAAAAACCCACATCTCCCTTCCAAGTTTCACCTACATCCACATTAACCTTGAAGAAACCTCCTTCCACTCCACCACACGCTTGCCTATCTCTTCACTTACTAGTTTAGCCACCCTTTCGTCCTCTCTTCACCCCTGAGATCCTCCCAACTACACTCCCAAACTCAAACTCACCCTTCCCTTTCAACTTAGTTTCACTCAATGACAACAAATTCATCTTCTCACAAACAGACTGTCTATCTTTTCCATTTTACTTTCATCTGTACCACATCCACGCACATCAAAGGACCCAGACCTTAGGGTTCTGGCTGGAAAACTCCTCCCAAATCCTCTTGTACCTTTACTTTTTGTAGGAACGTCCCTTATGGGGTTACAGGGAGAAAGATACCTAGTCCCATCCCCGTCCCATTTTTGTCGCCTTATACGACTCAAGTGGAAATACTTGGTGGCAGTATTCTTTTCCCCCCACCACGGGGTTCAGCGAAATAAGAAAACGAATATTCAGAGAAGTCGTACAGGACAGTCACAAGAGGGGGAGGGAGCGGCAGCATAACGGAGGGACAGTCGCAGTATAATACAGTACCATAATTTCTGAATAAAGACTTCCTCTGCCACAGACAAAATGATGTGTGGCTCTGGTCCGTAGGGTCGCCCAATTTAGACCCTAAAGCATCAGCTGCATGGTACTTAACAGCATTTAACCCCAAAATAACATAAATCCAATACTCCAGACGGGGAGATCAGTAGAGTATAAAGAATACATGGATAGGTGGCCACAGATCGAATGATTCTTAAAAATGGTTAGACTGTACATTAAAAACAAGTGGGTGCATAATCTTGAAACATAAGTTACAAACTGCATTAAGCTTTTTGTGCTTGGCTATAACTCTATTTTGAGCAAGAAACTGTGTTTTAAAAGATTCAGCTCCTAATACTATGAACCAATTCAGAGCAAAACACACTTTTCTAACAGCAAGGAATATGATAAATTACAAAAAGCTTAGGAGGAATATTATGGAAAGACCCAAAGTCCAATTAAACACAATAACCACCTAATGTTCCACATTAATATATCTTTTTTAAATTCGAAACTTGGAATCCTTAATTACGTATGTAGTGGGATAAATGTTTGAATGAACTGGTTTGAAATCTTTTAGAGTGCATCATTAAGGAAACCTTAGAAGAGAAAACCGAAAATTTTCTGTGTAGGCGATAGAAAACTAGGATTTATGGCCGACTTTAAATTTACCCAATTTCTGTTTCTCAGTATAAAAACTACATTTGTTGACTGCCTGGAAAATATAAAAATACAATAAAGCTTGCCAGAATTATAATAAAATAATAATGATAAGAATGAACAGGACAGTCGTAATTATCACCACGCCATTCACTTGATATAAAATCATGGCACAATTAGTTGTAGAATGTGCATTTCAAAACAAACGCTACAGTATTTCATGACAGTCGACATAAAAACTATCTTTCCAATTTTATCCATGGTTATATCATAGTTAGCCTTGTGTTTATGGTGAAGTTACCATGGTTGGTAGTAGGATGTCCAGAATATTACTCCCTTAGGAAGCAGTGTCGCCAATTTCAATTACCTTTTGTGCAAGAGATTTATACAAGTGTTGATAAACGCAAAATTCTGTCTGTCTGTCCTCCGGGACCCTTATATCTTAGTCTGTATTTGCTCTACATGGACATATTGCATCTTTTTGGAATCAGAATGATCCTGGGCTTGAAAGTATGCCCTTCATTTGGTTCTTCAAAGACCTGCATTGGGATAAACTAAAATCATAAAGGCTTGGATGAAAATTGTGATATACTGTAAGTTGAAAAAGGTGAACTTGTATGTTATTAATTTAGACTAAATGTAAAGTAGTACAAAATTCTGTGAATCAAAATTATATTTTCAATTCAGTATATATAAATCCTCCATTTAAGATACTCTATGATACAAATCTGAGATAGTTGGGTAACATTAAATCATTCATTACACTGTACAACAAATTTCAGGATTAAGAAAAAAACATAGTTCTCATGTGCGTTTTATTATGAAGTTCAGTGTGCTGAATTCAAATTTGATAACAAAAATTTCATGCCACGTCACAATTTTTTGTAAATCGCTGTTTTAATAATTATGCAATTAAGAGAGATTTCCAAGGTTCCATAAATGTATTTTGCTCCCAAAGTCAGATTAAATGTCTTCATTGTATTTATTTAATTAATATATAATGAATCGGCATGTTTGTTAGCTTTATATGATGTATTAACCTACAATCTATTATTTACTTCTTCTTTTATAAGACGTCTCAGGCGTGTCACGCTTCAGGTTCCAACAGAAGTCAGCCAGCATAGCAGGGCTCCATTTTCCCTTGTACCTGTTTTCCATTGACGCTATATCTTGATGGAACCTCTCTCCATGTTCATCACTCACATCTGCTGCATTCTCTGGAAGAAGGACAGATGAGAATGAAGAAAGTGTATCTACAGTGACTTATTGCATCCGAGATAGTGGTAGCATTTGAGTAGCATCTACACTTTAAGCTCACGCTGGGACTCTGGGTGCTTTCAAGAAGCCCTTTGCATACATCTTTGAATGCATACCAGGCCGCTAGCTCAGGTTCATCCATTGTCGCCTCAAAGTCCTCATCATTTATAAGCTTGCGAATCTGAGGGCCTACAAATATACCCTCTTTAATCTTGGCATCACTAATTTTAGGGAAGATCCCTTTGAGATACTGGAAACATGGCTTGTTATGTTGCAGTGCTTTGGTAAATTGCTTCATTAGGCCTAGTTTTATATGCAGTGGTGGCAAAATGATTTTCTCCTTCTTAACTAGTGGCTCATGAATTACATTATGTCATCCAAGCGTCATAGATTCCCGAGATGGCCATTCTGAGCGTATATAATGTTCTGATCTGGCCCTACTGTCCCACTTGCAAAGAAAGCACATAAATTTGGTGTATCCAGTTTGTAGCCCATTAAGTATGGCTACTACTTTCAAGTCTGCACAAATTAACCACTCATGCTCTTTGTAACTTATGCGGTCTAGAATAAAAGCAAGGTTCTCATATGTCTCTCTTAAAATGACTGAGTAAGCAACTGGAACTGAAGGCATGGTGTTCCCAATGTGCAACAGAACTGCTTTTATGCTGTAAAGGGATCCATCTATGAATAGCCTCCACTCATTGGGTTCATAGGACAGCTCAAGGGCACTGAATAGGCCTCTGATATCATTACAATAAGTCAAGTTGTTTTCCAAAGTGAAGAAATCCTGTAGATTTGCAGAACGCTTCCTAAATACTGTGATTCG